>NC_134280.1:4736294-4916294 GCF_949628215.1 Phalacrocorax aristotelis | reverse complement strand
TACTTTGCGGAAGACCCTTCCCAACAGCGGGATGCAGCTGAAGTTACACTGAGGCCACTGAACCCATTTTTCTACTATATGAAATGTAACATTTTATGCCGATCTAGTTTTACTATTTGATTTAAAGTAGTGATGAATTACAGTCCTTGCCCAGGAAACACTCGAGTGAAGCTCCTTCATTCAAATATGACTCTTCTAAATTAACGCAAAGAGGACCACGTGCACGGCTACCATGGGATCCTCACTCTAAACGCCTGCCTGTGCCTCAAGTTAATTTACCCAATTATTATTTACTTACATGCCTTTCAGTGTGATTATGGCTCTCCCAGATAAGTAGAGACATTTAAATTTTCTGTTTCCTTTTCATTTCCAACCGTTTACTCACTACAGCCTGTTTACTAAAGCCAATGCTTGCTCCACTTTATAAACCTCCTCCACAGTTCTTCAGAGTTTTACTCCATCACAGCTTGTCTGGGCTGCGAACAAACCGCTCCCTTCCCCCTTTGTTAATACAAATATTCCTATATGCCGCAATCGTTCACTTTACCCTGTAACAGAGCACCTTAAATGCAGAAAGACCTTTTTTTCTTCAAAATACTACCAAAATACAAGCACACACACTCACACACTATGTGAGCTTAACTGCAGCTGTACTCTTGACTAATTGCTTTGAGGATTTTTCTTCAAACCCCTAAATCTCCTTTCCTAAGTCAGTACACTGCGTAACTACTCCATGTAATGTGTATTCTTTGATTTGGCTTGCCGTCCCTTGGTATATTATTTTCACATTTATCTACATTTTCAAGCCACTGACCAAATCACCTACAAGATCTACCTTTTTTCCACTGCTCGCAGTCACCAGAAAAAGTTCAGTGATATTCAACAGCCTCATCCAAATCCATTACCTACGTTATAAACAAGACTGGATCCCAAATGAGCCTAGGTTAAACCATTCCTATCTCAACGACTTAGCCACCCTCAGATTCTCAGAGCATAAAAGTATAAATTCAGTGTGGCTGAATTCCACACATATACGTTCTTAACAGTTAAGTCGGCGTTTTGACAGTCTAAGCTGAATTATAGACCCAAAACTGGCTGGTGGTGGCTCCTCTGAAAGTAAGGACACATACCCACGAGAATATACTGTTATATATTTACGCATGGGAAAAGCTGAAGGTTAGGGGATTTGCTCTAAACCACCAAGTCTGTGACTGAATTGAGAGGACTGATTTACCAAATCAAATGTAACTAGCAGACTTTGAAAAATCATTGCCATTAAGAAGAACTGCTTGACACGCGAGAGGTCGGACTACCTAGGCAGGCTGTATCCCCCTGCCTGTCTTTAATCTCCCTGCCAATCATCCACTCAATGCACCATTTCTATTTCTGAAGAGGTTTTCTTCTTAGTCTTCAGCGCTAATAAATGCGATCCGTCATTGCAGAATTTCTAATAATATTATATAAAACTTCACCGATCTCTCTCTGGAATAAACTATTTAATATCCTTTATTTAAGACATGTGTGTGCAATCAATTCCGTGGTACTTACTTGTATTACACACACAGTATTCATCATCTTGACAATTTTTTTAAAAGTTTTAGAACACTATTTCACTTAACAGTTTTAAAAAAAAAAAAGATTTATTTGATGGTTCACTTTGGAACAAGTTATCTGCATTAACTTCCATTGTTTTGGCATAAAGTAGTTCTGTATATTTTACTAACAACAGTGGAGACATGATAAAGGATGTAGGCAGAGAGCCATAAACTGCTCTCGCTGCAACCCACAGTGTTCGTGTAAAAGCATTAATTTTTGGGGCTTTGATTGGAAGACGTCTCTGTGCTCAGCCACTTGGATTTTGCTAAATTCAACCATGTATAAAACCTTGTACCTGAATATAACAATTTTAACTGTGGAAAGACGATTGTAAATCATATGTAGTATAAACTTGTCCACATGATTGGAATAATATAATGGATATTGTAGTCCCTAACCACTAGCTAATGTTCTTTATGACACTTAAATAAATGACCTGAAAATAAACTAATAACACCACGAAATCTTCTAAACCTGCTCACGTGCATTTCCCAAAAGCGTGCTGGAGAAAGACAATGTCTAGTTAGCACATTTTTTGTGTTTACGTTTTCTCCAGAACATTTTGCTCCAGCTATTCTGTTTTCCCTCTTCCAGACTCACATTAATTCTTCGTTTCTGCCACCTTCCAGACAGAGCCATCTCTCCATCCAGCACCTGCCCAGACCTCAGTCATTTATAAACATCAAGAGCTTGCAGGACTTCCACATCACCATCCAGAAGTCTATAACCTGGGGGAAAATCAAGCGCTCCCCTGTTTTATTTGGAGGCAGTACCTAGTCCCACAACGATCATCAGAGTTGTTTTAAATCCTTGTCTAAACGGCAGAAGATACAACCTCAGAGAGGCTGCTTATGGAATAGCAGAGCTGGGGCAGCAACAGACATAGGCTTAAAAGACTGGATATAAGGAAGAAATTGTTTACACTGAGGGTGGTGAAACGCTGGCCCAGTTGCCCAGAGAGGTGGCTGATGCCCCATCCCTGGAATCATTCAAGGCCAGGCTGGACGGGGCTCTGAGCAACCTGATCTAGTTGGGGATGTCCCTGCTCCCTGCAGGGGGGTTGGGCTGGATGGCCTCTAAAGGTCCCTTCCAACCTTAACCTCCCTATGATCCTAAAAAACAAGCTAGAGAGCTATCGCAGCAGATAAGTAGGGTTTTGTTATTGAGAAGGAAGCACTATTTTTCTCAACCTTGGTTACAACACACACTACTCACATAAGAAAAATGCCATAGCATTCTATTTTTAATATGGGAGAAGGATTTTATTGTTGTTATTAACTTGTGGTAGTGAAATCTTGTACACGTGAAACTTTCCAGAAAAAATTATCACCAAAGCATACAAATATTAACACTTTCAACAGATTCCACAAGGTACTGTCTCTTATATTTTAAAACCCATGGAAAATGTTTTACTTTCATGCATAACTCACATATATTTAAACACTGAAAGTTCAGAACAACGAGAGACTTAGATATCTAATTTTAGTACCATGACTTGTTTTCAAAACTTTCAAATTTATTTTTATTTATTCAGATTTTTCAGGATCTCTGACACATTTAACAGTCAATTTTAAAACTTTATGAAGACTTTAAACAGAGTAAGCCTTGAAAACTTTCCTTTTCTGCCTACCGGGTATAGATGTTCAGTTAAAAAGATGGGTTAAAAATTAAACTAAGTTCATATATAATAAAAATTCCATATACTAGAAGTCAGAGTTTCAATTTAAATATTTGCCATTTTGAATAACGGATTCTTTTTAAAGTCCCCAATCTATATATTATATATTTTCTTTCAATCTATTCCATGAAACCCCACTCTAAAGAAATCCATGAGCTTTTCCTTGAAGCAGTCATGTGTGTTTTCCCCAGCTCTTTCACACCATGCTGCCATGTTACATTGTATGTGTTTATTCACAGTGTTTTATTTGCCCTAATGAAAAATTACTTATGGGGATGGGTTTCTTCCTCATGGCACCAAGAGTCACTTTGTGCACCATTTTATTAAGAACAACAACAAAAAAAAACCAGGATAGGAGGGCCACGATGTCACCGCTCGATGAACAGAAACCACATTAGAAAGACTAACTGGAGTGCTGGTTTAGGTTAGATCAAATTGCATGGGCAAGTTCTGTGCGTTGCGTACTGGTTTGAATAGTTGTCCCTGATGAGCAAGGATCATTTGTGTCGGATATAAGCTAAAAAAAACAAAAGAATTTGAGTTCATAGAAACTGGCCCTTCTGTAATTGCAATTACATTTGGAAGCAAAGTTAAAGATAGTTCGGAGTATGCCATGGATTTCTTAAAATTACTTATTACCATTAAGCAGTTTTATTTTTAAAGATAGTCATGATCAGATAGATTAGAAACCTTGCCCAGGCTTCGGAGCTGGAGCACACACGTTTCAGAGCTGCTGCGTTTCCTTTGTCACCGATGCACCGTCACGGCATAACTCACAATTTAACAAACTCATTGTCTGAGAATTTCCTTTGTCTTTCTTTAAACAGGATCACAAATGCCTCATTGCTAACTGTAATATTTTTAGTATCATTTATGTGACCTAAAAACACCACCGAGGTCCGTGCAGAGCTTCTGTGATTCTAATATCTGGAGTCCATTTGGCTTATAACTGTTGTGAGGGAGAGTCAGTTTTGTCATTTGCAATAACTGGGAAATCCCACTTTTGCACTTTCTTTCTTTCCTTCTGCTTCCCTGAATTTATCCGCTTCCCATGCTGAACTTTTACAGCATTACTATGGGTAGTAATTACAGTTACTACAAGTGACTGCAAAACTACACAACCATGCACATGTATGACTGGCCAAGCGCTGTACCAATACCAAAGCTGCACGGATGTCTCTTTGAAAAAAGTCAGAATTTTGCTCACTCTGTTCTAAGGAAAAAAAAAAGTCATGACAGCAGTTCTTTGGAGGCCAAATTGGAACAGACAGCAAGTACATTAGCTTATACTTGTTTTTTGTATTTATATATAAATTTATACATTTACATTTTTATATTTAATGTAACAAATCACTTGATAGCAGTAAAATTGGTACATTTATATTTACCTACTTCTGGAAAGATTGCAAGGAATGACAAAACTGGGAGGCTAGCCTCAGTGCAGTGATTTTTTTCTTGATATTTTCCACTGCAACTATTGTCACATTTTGCTCGACAGCAAAAAAGAGATGCTGAGTGTGGTCAGGTGTCCCAAAGCTGTGCTACAGTTCAAACCTAAAAGCTCAAAAGAAGATTCCCAATATTTAGGGAATTTGATATTAGGGTTTATTGAAGTTGTCACATACTTTCGGGGATCTAATTTCACTTTCTGATCTTTAGCAATGGTTGTAATTCCTTATTCAGAAGAGGGAAGAGATTACTTGTCAGCAGTAATCTCTAACACAGATAATGCCATATAAATATTAGGGGCTTATAAGTATGGACAAGGATTAGGAGCAAAGAGAGAGAACAGAACGAAAACTGAACAGAGCCAAGATTAAGCACTGGGAAGGGCATGGCAAAAGAAAATACAAGATCTGCGGCTGAGCTTGTCTTCCCACAGTAGAACGTATATTTTCCTGGGTAGAATAAGTAGGATTTACACAGATATCCCTGTTTGCGAACTGCAAGATACAGAAGTATGGAAATACTGAGATGTGATAATTTCCTAGCGTCATTATCTTCCACTATCTTCTCTCTCCCATGACACAGGAGAAATACAGAATAGACTCAGGGAATCACTGAGCTGGAAGGTTTTTGCTCTGACCTTCTGCTCAAAGCCTGCCCAGCTGGACCAAGTTGCTCAGAGCCTCCTTAGTCAAGATTTAACTATCACCAAGGATGAAGATGACTTCCTTCTGACAAATACAGCTGGTTTGGCAACAAATTAGCTGAATGCAACACCCCTTCCCGCTCCAGCGGTGTGCCTGATTAGCAAGGCAGGACCCAGAGATGCTCCCGGAGAAGAGCGGCTGGATCCAGACCGACCGCGGGCAGCCGGTTTTGACTCAAGTAGTGACTTGGTTTGTTGGAGTGGGGAAGGAAGATGGGACAGGCAGGAGAGGAGAGATTTCAAGAGTAAAGAAACAGGCTAATTCTCAGATTCCTCGAACCCTAACTTCCACCTATTTTTCCAAATAATTTCTGAGCAAAATCCCTCAATATCTAGTATTTATATTTGATACTGCCAAAACCTCCCACTTCTACTTAGCATTTACACTTCTCTTTCCAATCTAGTTTCACTCTGTTTGGATGACGCTCAGTTTATTCTCTAAAATGCCATATCTGTACCTCAATATAGGGAGGAGGGTCAAACCAATCTCTTAACTTTCCCATCAAAATTTCATTTGAATTTCTAACATCAAGATTACTGCTCAAGATGCACCGTAAAGCCTACATCCTAGACGACCGGGATTTTAACTAAAGCATTCTTCAATGCTTATTCCCCAAAACAACTGGAAAGGTACCACCTTCCAAAACACATCATGCTGTGAAACTATGCAAAACAGGAGCAAAGGCAGGTGAAACGACTCCAAAACAAATATATCCCTGAAAGTCTAAGCTTTCCTGGTTTTGAGTCCTCTGTGCTGCTGCTCTTGTCGGACATCATTTCAGCCAAATGCGCCTCTAGCCTAATCCAGTACTTGTGGGATTATTCCATTTTGTTACATATTTACTCCTGACAAATGACTTCAACACCATCTTTAGCGGTTTAGGTCAGGCAAAAAAAAAAATATCAAATAGCGATTACTCTGCATTTTAATACTGGAAGGGAGACTCTGGACGCACTGAAGTCAAAGGCAAAGCTCTCTGACTTCGAGAGAGACAGAGTTTGACCCTAAATATATTATTTCTGAATTCACATCTTCAATTCCCTGAAATCCTTTAACACTGAACGTAAGAATCTGTGCAGTTGTAATTTCTGAGAACATCACTCTCAACAAATGAAATGGTGAAAATTTAAAAACTCCTTAGAAAGGTAGTAATGAACTACAATACATATTTTATAGCACAGATGAAAATAACTTATGCATTATTTTGCGGAAGATATGAAAACATGAATTAATTGATAGTTCAGAAAAAAAGAAAGTAATTTTTCTCTATAATTAAACATCGTGACTGTGCAGATCTGCAACACCAACACTGCAAGGTAACAGATATACTTTTGGAGCCCTAAGAGTCACCTTGATAACAACTGCCAGAAACTCAGAAATTGTTGACTTAAGTTCTGCTTCTGCAGAAGTTCAAAAGAATGAATTACACTAAGGGGAAAAAAGTTTGGCTTCTGAGAATTGCAAGGTTTTTAAGGTTCTTGAGGAACCTAAAGGATTGGTCATGTTTATTAGTGTTTACTTAAATGCAAAAAAACCAGCTCAGCTCTCGAGTGCTTATTTAGAAAATGCAAATTTCACACATAGCTGCAAACAATCCAGTATCTCTTCTTGCGAAACTGAACTGGAAATGGGTGTTTGAAAACTGATATCACACCTTAAATCATCTTGCGTTTTATTTCCCTTTTCTTCCCCCCCCCCCCCCCCCCCCCAATTAAAACTAATACCAGGATCCTGTAACATATAATTTCCTGTTTTGTGGAAATACTTCTAATCAGGATATACAGGATGGATGTCCCCTTTAAACAGGCTGTTTTGTAACATACGCAATGCAGAAGGGAGTGCTATCATAACACTTCAATAGTTAAGTGACTTTATGAGAAAAATACTTCCAAATGTTTCCTAAAACCTTCCAAACCGCACCAAAGAACATTATCGTAATATTATGTTTCCCTATGGCCTCCAATATTTAAGCTTGCTATTCTCGAAATGATACTTGGATGAAAAAAATATAAGTTTATGTAATGTATGAATTGTTCCTAGAGAAAAGTTGCCTTTAAAATTACTCTGTATAGATGTCAGATATTTTACATTTTCAATAGCCTTCCTGTATTAATTGAACAAATAGCATGCTAGTGCTTTGGGCTGCACGTGAGTAAGTCTGTATTTTAAAAACTGAACAGTCGCCGTGTGATCTTATTCATAGCAAATACTGAAAACAGTAACTGTCCTAACCGATTACGTATCACGTTACCCCTAATAGATATCCATATTTCTTGCACAGTATACATAAGCCATATAAACTGTATACCATATATCAGTAACATATTCCAGCGAATCCACCATCAAAGAGTTCGTTTATAGTAGGTTTTCATTTGACTCGGGGTTGTAATGTTCTGTGCAAGCATAAGCTAACCATTTCAGTGATTTTGCCAGCAAGCTGCTTTTTGGCAGATTATTGGCAGTACATATTGGCAACAGACTAGTGCAACTAAGCCCTTCTTATAACTTACAGGTAAATAATGATTTTAATAAATTTATGTAAAATGTTCCACTTGCTGACATCTGTTTTTGATAATTCACTCGGCTGCGCAAATGCAAACTTCTGTGTGTTTCTCGGGAAAACGCATATTTCACCTTAATTATTTAACACTTTCCCAGGTACTCCAAGAAATAAGTAAGCGATGAAGCCTACTTTCACTGGAAGGTTTAACTGAAGAAAGCTTTCCTGAAAAAGCTGGAGAAATTAATTAAAAATAATAATTGAATGCACTCAAGAATCTAAAGCACAGTTCGTCATCAATACAACACCCAAGTAATAAGAAAAGCACAGTCTATTGTAGAGTTATCTCAGCCACAGGGCATTCAGACTGTACGGCCACGTCAACCGCCTCTGGCCCTGAGGCCCATGGGGTAGTTCAGGGACTCTGACCTCCATTCGAAAATGTGTTACTCCACTAGATTTATTTGCACTTTTTTTGCACTACAACTGATGTTTAAGAGTGTACGCATTCGTATCTCAGCCAGGCAGCGTGGTTTAGAGGACACTTGGAATTTTAATCCCAGTTTTGCCTGTAGGTCAGTATCTCGTTGTCCAAACACCAAAAGTCTCTCTCCATCGCTAGAACTCGAATGGCAGTAGCGCTCTGCCCTGTAAGGATCAAGTTTTTGTCAGAAAGTTCTAAAAACATTATCCCTAATAGTAGCAGTGTCGTTAGAGGGAAAAATAAACCAAAACCTTGAACTCCCTTTTTCTGGTGTAAATCAGGATGACAGTGATGCTGGTTTAAGACTGCTGAGTATCTGCTCTTCAGCATCCAGGCACCCAAAAGCCATGCTAGCACATCACGGGGGCTCCTTGGGGAGCCTGCACTGCCAAATTCCTGGAAAATGGTCGTGGCCTGTCATTGAGCTACCTATGATATCAAAGACTGCAAACCAAGACGGGAATATGCATTTTTTTTGTTGGAAAAAGGAGAAAACAGTATCAATACAAACAGCACTGTTACCCTTATAGGCTATGAGCTGGCAGCCACCTGCATGGTGACGTTTCTGTCTGAGGATGGCAGGAAGGATGGTGCCTACCCCATAAGGAGACAGAGACATGCAAACAGCTTGAGCTAACACCCACTCTGTAGCAGGACGTGGTCATCTTGACCACTACTGCACTAAATGTATTATAAAAAAAAAGATAAAAAGATCAGAAACCTTGGAGATGCAAAGAGCTTGACCATGACTGTTCAGCCCATTGCCTTGCTTCTACAACTCTGAACACTGTTCCTATAGATACACCCCCAAACGATAATGGAAAGCAGCACTCTCAGTGTGGTACCTTGAGGTTTCCATTGAAATAGGTCAAAAAGGTGAAAGAACAGCCAGCACATGAGAATTTAAAGACAAATAACAAAATCAAAGCATTTCATCATAGAATCATAGAATCATTAAGACCTCTGGGATCATCAAGTCCAACCACCAACTCAACACCCCCAGGCCTCCTAAACCATGTCCTGAAGTGCCACATCTACATGGTTTTTGACCACCCCCAGGGACGGTGACTCCCCCACCTCTCTGGGCAGCCTGTGCCAGGGCCTGACCACTCTTGCAGTGAAGAAATTTTTTCTAACATCCAATCTAAACCTCTCCTGACGCAGCTTGAGGCCATTGCCTCTTGTCCTATCACTTGTTACTTGGGAGAAGAGACCAACCCCCACCTCACTACAGCCTCCTGTCAGGCAGCTGCAGAGAGCGAGAAGGGCTCCCCTCAGCCCCCTCTTCTCCAGGCTAAACCCCCCCAGCCCCCTCAGCCACCCACCAGCACACTTGTGCTCCAGACCCTGCCCCAGCTTCGTTGCCCTTCTCTGGACACGCTCCAGCACCTCAAGGTCCCTCTTAATTATACCAAGGAGACGTTTCTTCAGTTCTTCCCTCCTCCTAAGTCCAAGCCACTACTTCTCAGGACACTGGTTCCCCAACCTGGTGACAACTACCGCCAGCTGCCCCCATGCTCCTCACGTCCTTTGACCCCGAGTGCCCGGAGCAACGTTCAGTCTGTGAATGTGTAACTGTAATTAAGGGATGTCAGGTACTTTAAAGGGTTTTACGTAGCGAACGTCCATGCCCGTTCTGCCTGTGGATACATTTCAAAGTTCTAATAAGAAAATAGGGTCTGTAATGAGTAGGGAACAATTATTAAGCATCAGATTTATTTGTGCCCAATTCAGCCTAGAATTTGCCTGCTGGTTTTGCACATTTATTCATTGATGGAGTCAGCAGTTTAGGATTTTGTAAGGCTTGGCAACATGGTTAAAACCCAGTGAATTCTTGTTGAGATCTATCAGACATGCTGGTAAAACTTGCTGTTGCTATAGTGGACTTGGTTTTAATTTGATCTGTTTCAAGGATTCGGTATCCTTCCAGCACGTTAGAAACCTAAGGGCATATATTTGTATTGTTTAAAGGCAGGAAATTCTGTGAACTGAAATGAGAACATATCCCTTTTGCCTTTATGGACTTTTGTTATTTTCTCTTCCTTTTGGGGTTTTGGAAACAAAACCAGTGAAAGCTGAAAGCTTGAACAATAGCAAATTACTTTCAAGGAAAAAAAAAAAGTAAAATACTAAGCATACTTTTATAGCTTTATTCATACACTTTGTATATATGTAAATTGGACTTATCCAGGCATCAGAAAATACTATTTGCAGCAGGGCCTTAGACTGCAACAGGACCACACTGATTTTGTCATAAAAGACGGTGGACTTTGCTGTTTTACTTTATTATTATTCCTTTACTACCTTGTATTAACTTGTACCCCACTGACTTCATGACAGAGCCTATTTGTTTCAAGCTAACCACAGAACTAGGGCGATCACATTTTTATTTTAAGGAGAAAAACTATGAATCTTTGTAGCTCTTTAACTCCTTGTACGAAGAGTCCCGCATCCCTCCTTTAACAGATGCAGAAGGGACCACTGACACTGTACAGACATACGAAACGAGAACTGGAGAAAGATGAACGGGGCCACATATTCTGCTAAAACTAAGAGTTGGACAGAACCCACCGTTTAGACAATTACAGCTTCAAACTTTCTTACAGCGGCTCTGTACTAATTAGCAGAAGGACTGCAGGCAGAGTGGCTGCATTAGCACAGAGACCTGATCTCAGCAGGGTGTATGAATCCTTGTGCAGTACCACACAAATACGTCCACGCTGCTTTTGGTGCTCAGACTAGCTTGGTTAGAACAAAGTGTCTTTATTGCACATAATGAATTATACTGTACCACTTTATAATAGGTTTATAGCCACGGTTATGGCTCTCAGGAATACTCCTGCCTCATGACAGATTAGAGAGGTCTGACTGAGCCTGCAACTTGCTGGAGGATAGCTCACGTGCGGCAACCTCAACTGCAGCCATTTCAGCAAGAGCCGCAACACTTACCCAGCATTTACACAGCGGTGTTCCTTGCATACGGTGTAGAACAAGCTGACTGTTCCCATCTCATAAGCTTAACAGCTAAATATAAATTACAGTAGGACACAAAGCTTGGGAGAGACACTCGACACCCAAGATGCTGCTTGGCCACTAGATCTCTCCTAGCTAGTGTTTCTTCACACTCGCTAACCCCTCTTCCTGGACAGCAGCAATTACGACATCGGTGAACTGCACGACTTCGGTTTTATTTGCTTTCATTTGGCACAGTGCTTTGTGCCCATCTCATCTACTCTTGGAGGTTACGACAACTGAAGCAGGGATCACAATGAGAGACCATCAATCATCACAATAAGCACAGCTCAGCTGTTCCCATGCAGTCAAAACCTTTGGTAGAGAAGAATCCTAATAAGAGATTTGAAAGAGCACGAAGAAGCGGCTTTACTTTAAGTGCTCACAATAATGACTTCCAAAGAAACACTCCTGACCATCAACCCTGGGGAATAAAGAGCTGAAAGGTACTCATGTTCATCCGTGGATTATCTGTCTTGTAGATCTCTACATAAAAGCAAAGGGGATCCGTAACTACCAGCTGTAATACTTAAAGGGTCTTTCCTGAAGAGGTGGGCAATGAAGAGAAAGGCTTGGTTCCCACCCAGACATCACGGGGTGCATCACCTTCCTGGTGGAAAAAGTGGGGATCCAAAATGTAGCACCTATGATAACCACAATTACCCTAACTGTTCCTGGGGTCATGTAACCATACGTTCTCTCCTACTCAGAATACACTAATTTAACGGTTTTCCCCAAGTCAAAGAACAACTAACACTATATTCTGAATACATGATTTAAACATTTGTACGCCACCGCAGTTCAATGTACATATGCACGACTGACCGTAAGCCACCAGTTTACAGGTCCCGCTTACCTTATTCTTGGTTCTTCTGAAAATGTAGTTCAAGACTCTTAGGGCAAAAATTACAACTAAGTTCATGAACTACACCAAAAATTGGCTGTGACGCCATTTGTTAAAAGTTATGCTAAACTAGCAGGTCCAACTAAAAGGAGCAGATGCACTGTTTGCTAAGTTGTAGCTGCAGACAGAATTTTTTGTGCCAAGATCAAAAGAACAAGGTGTTCATATAAATGGCATTTTATTTTGATCCTATTATTCTATATGAGCTCAAGGAGAGATCAAAGGAAAAAGTACCCAGGTTTCACTATTAACACTTAACATAGCTCCAGTCAGAAAATCCTTTCCAGATTGTTAGCGCAATTCAAAGCCCAGCATGTTTTTGGTGTTCTGTTGGGTAATATACCTGAAGGCACGGTTTTGATTCCTTGACCACCTTTTCCATTGTGGAAAATTGCTTCTGATACATATAATGTCAATTATTTTCATTTTTATGACAGTAACCCCCAGACATCCTATCTCTGGGGGCTACACTGTTTTGGGTTGTACCCGCTATCCTGGAGAGACTGGCTGCCCTGAAGTAGCGACAATATATTCCTGACTGCATACAACAGTCGGGAAATCCAATACCGTCGGAGTCAAGTCTAAAGTCTGGTTCAGCCCCTGCCAATGGCAGTTCCATTGGAAGCAAAGCATACCAGCTTCAACTGAGTATGTAAACAAACCTAATGGGCTTTTAAAATATGTACAGGTTCCTCCTGATAGCTGGCAAGAATAAATGTGCTTTAATACGTTGCATTGCTTATTATGACATTACCCGAGACTACTACTATTAATTATTGGTTCTATTGCCTCCCTTAGAACCCAGCAACGTTGCATAAAGAAAAAATAATGTATTGTATTTCTTACAAAGCCAAAGTATGCTAACAAATTTTAATATTCATGCTTTCTTTAAGTATAAGCTTCTCATTGACGATTCAGTAACTTAGGGCAGGAACTTCAGAATTTCACTTCGACACACTAAGACTGCAGAAATCTGCTAACAGGTACAGCTTATCAGGCTTCTTATCATATCACACTATCATACTTATCAGGCTACTACTTCAGAAAAATCAGCAATCTAGCATTCATAACAAAAAAGAGAGCGCGCATATGTCCTCCTTCCCTGCCTTGCCTCCCCCTCCCCACTTGCTATTAAAACAGTCGTGTTACAAAGTCTTTCCAAAGTTTACTGTAAATGCCAAAAAGTGGGCACCGATCCCACATGAGCTGGCTCAGTTATGGCCCACCATCTTGAACATATTCTTTTTATCTAAGGCAGTTCCAGGAGGGGTTTTGGGGGGTTTTGGTTTGGGGATTGGGGTCTGATGGGCTTTTTTTGTTTTGGTTTGGTTTGGTTTTGACTTAACTTTTCCCTAATAACAGCAGATTGAACATGCGCGAGGAGATGGCAAGTCCTGGCTCTGGGAACTTGCACAGTCAATGCTAAACACATGCAGGTGAGCTGTGGCCTAGAGTGAACGTTACAATTACGGGTTAAACGAGACAAAATGTCTCATGCACAGTCAGAATATGTTCATATTACAGACAGCAGCCAGCTGGCTATAAATCCAAGAAGTAAGCTGGAAAGCTTTAGAGTTTAAATGGATGAATACAGATATAAGTGGAAGAACAGTGGTTTGTCGCCATATGAATGGCTTTTAACTGAAAAGAGTGGATTGCTTTTACGAAGGTTTTCCAAAAGACTAACCTTGCTGAGACAGAAAAATAAAGAATAAGTATGATTGGGACATTCCATATATTTATATTTTCTATTTTGTTTTGAGACAGAGAAGTCTGATTCAGTGTGTCTGAACAATTATAACATGGCTTTACATACAGGTGTGCTTCGTGAATAGGGAAACAAGTTCTTTAATAATACCTCTGCAGCTGATGATCCATAAACACTATTACTCTATTAATTTATTTCAGATTCAAATTACCACAAGCTGAGCTGTGAGAAGTCAGGAACCATTTTTCTTGCCATTATTTCCAGCTCTAAGTAATGTATGCTATAGCTTTCTCCACTCTCTACATACGAAGCACTGAACCGATGGCCAACGACCCTAACTGTGCACTACACCACCAGGCTACCTTGATGCAGCTAAATCGACACCCTCCTGGCAAGGCACAACGGCTGAGAGGCATTTCTGAGACTTTTTTTCTCTTTTTGTTAAATACTGATGACTACCAAAACCTTCTGAAATACAGACCCAAGAAATGTCCTAATAGGTTTTCATAAATGGATGGACCTGAACGACAATCTAGAAGTCTAATTTCCCTACTCGAATATTTTGGGATCTTACCAAGATTAACATTTGCTCTTTCCCTACTCCACCAAAGGCAGATGTAATTCCCTCTTGAATCCAAAAGCAGAGCATAGGTTCTTACCAACTCTAATATCAGCTAAACTTTATAGATCTAAAGGAACTTCACATTCATAAACTATGTTTATATTCACTTGTATATTATATATAAGTGTGTATATACATACAGTAATTTTTACAAAAAATTTTGATGTTTAAAAGTGGCTGTAAGCTCACGGTTTTGATGTCCTCACTGTTGACAGAATCAGATGGAAACTGAAGGAAGACTGATAACGAGTTTGCTCCCCAAAACCTTTCTCCTGTGTCTCTGAGCTGACTGAATGGGAACTGAGAGGGAAAAGAACAAAGGTTTGCTGTTCTTTACAGTCACGCAACGAAAGTGTAGGTTAAGTACAGGAAGTATTTGCAGATTTCAGATATTTTGTGGACCTTTGTTACTTTTCCTTGCATTCAGATCTAATCTCAGCCCCAGCACAGAGCTGGACTTTCATGTTCTGCAGTCCTTCACGAATAGAAAACCCAGCCCACTGTGACACTTAGGGCAGAGCTGACTCAAGACACAAATTTTAACTTCACCTTTTTGTAGGCATTTATACATGCTAATGCATTAAGGAAAAAACTTTTCACCAAGAAGAGAAGGCTTAGCATTATACTGCTGAATAAACTAATACAGATATTTCATGTGTATTCATAGTAGAACATGTCTACAGACTGGAAAGATATGGCTATAACTTTTAGAAGAAGTTTGGACAGACAATTTGACATTCCACATCAAATGTGTCACAATCAGGTGATCTTTAAGCCCTGTGAGTATAAAAACACTGAGAGTTTCATTTTTAAAAACTTCTGATACCAAATATATATATACCTCCAACCCACTCAAGTTACCATCAACATCTACTAGAATATTTTTAGAAGGTCCTTCAAACAGAAGGGTAGTAAGCTCACTACAATTTTGAACAAGCAATAGATTGTGTTTGGTTCTTTAGCTTCAATCAAGCACCAATTTTGGATTATTTGTCTGAAGTCAGAATTCTTAAAATAAGCCAGTTTTTTATAGAACCAATTTCTGGGGAAAAAAAAATCCCCTCCACAATTTGAGTGTAATCAGCTATTCTGATATAGCTGGCTCTGATTCGGAGGTAAGGTACATGATCGTATATATAAGGAGGGCTGTAGGATTAATTCCAGAGGTGTTCTACCAGTACTCACAGGAAGGAGCATAAACACTCCAACACTTTTAATTTCATTATTCTGCTGTATCAAGTTTGGTTCTCAGAAACCTTTTTGTACTAACACCAGCATTTCATCTTGCACATCTTTTCCTATAGTCTCTATTACCCAGACCCTTTCCCCTTCCTCTCCAAATCAAATGTTTCCTTACTGCAGGAGGGCACTGCATCCTAGTTAGAGTACACATTCATGTTTTACTCTGCTCTTCCTGGGCACACAGAAAGGCTAATGCATTGGTCCTGTGAAACGCTGAGCACCTTCTCATCACACTTGATATAAAGGGGTTTGAGCATGTGCAGCATGGTGCAGGAGAAGGGCTCATAGCCTGACAGGCAACTCCAGTATCAAATTTGTCAATCAGCAATATTTGGCATTGAAAATAGTTCTGAATATGAACAGGAAAATATCGGGCTGCCAGCTATTCAGAGGTGTCACGTGCCAAAACAGCGTTAGGGAAATTTCTAGCTCTTACAAGAGCTTTCAGCTAATTCTTGATGGATCATCTGTACCTTTGAGTGCTTTCTGGAAGCACGTTCCTCCTTTTCCTTTATTGTCCTTTGTGAAGAAAACAGGAGATGAAACTCTCACCAGAAAGTAACAAAAACATTAACCTCTAAGTACCTTGGATTTTGGTAAACAGTGAGATCACTGGAAATCTTAGCTTCTGCACATGAATTACAGGAGAATAATGGGACTGAGCAAAAAGCCATGGCCTCTGTTCATCAATATGTGCCTTTTATGTAAACTAGATTGTTAACTGAAAACCAGTCTTCAGAGTCTCTTAAGAGGCAATCACCTTAAAATTAATCAAAGTGCTGTTTCGCTGGTTTTTTGATGGGGAGGTGTGCTCCTTTGGACGTTCAGGAAATTGCCTGGAGCAGACTGCTGCAGCCAAAGGCTTTGAGGTTCGTGTCTCGGAGTCCGTCTCCCCCGCGGCAGAACGGTGCTGGCAAGGAGAGGGAGCACCGATGGCTCTGCTCGCCCTGCCACCAGCTGCTGGGAGACACGCACGGTTCCCCGGCTGATGTCACTACGCAACAGCAAAAGCAGACAGATGTGCAGCAGCAGCAAACGGACCTGGCTGAAGGGCAGGGAGACATCGGGACAATGGGTGATGTGTGTGTGCCGGGGACCTCAGCGAGGCTCGAGACGAGAGCCGACAGGACTTAAGGATCAGGAGAGACTCGGTATTAACACGACCTACTTAAGCAGGACCGTGTGGTTGGCATCGGTGCACAGGGCCGTACAAGGCAGTAGGAACCACGACGGCTGGGGTTGCCTCACCAGCCACTGCATTAGGTCACAGTCCCCAAAATAACAGAATTTCGGCTCCCTTTTTCCAGCTGATCATCACCAGGCCCTTAGTTTTCAACCATTCCTTTTCCCATTTACCTATGGCTTTCCCTGTTCTTCTTTCTACTAAAGCTGTCTCTGTGAGGTACATGGAACAAATTGTTTATGAACAATTTTGTGGTTTTGGTTTTTTTCTATATGCCGCTCCTCAAAATATTCCTTAACTTACTCATTCAGTGCCTAGCAATGACTCATTAAAAATAAATTTCATAATAATAACAACACAGTGACAGATATCAAAGGTGAAACCTGGCAATTACTTTGCACTCAAGCAGCCTGAAAACATCTTCAGGTGGCGTATAGAGAAAAGGTCTGTATTTCTCTGCATATATATTTCCTTAACATTTTTTATCAATTTTTTTCAGCCAGAATGACCAACAAATTTTTCAGTGTCTTCAAGGACCTTATTTCATGAATTTGTATAAGAGGCAGAAAAGTATATATAAACATTTAAAAAGCAGCCGGTAACATGTTCAAGAGATTTTGTGGAAATAATGCAATTAGGTTTAAAATACCAAACACTCAAATTACTTCTGACATTTGGTCTGAGTCGCTTTAGAATTTGCACCTATGAACAATTAAAAAAAAAAAATGCTGGTTCTGAAGGGGACTGATGATTTCCCTTTGTAATATTTTACCACAGAGCAGTTACTCTCTCTTTCTACCAGATCTGACAGCCATTCAAATGCGCTGGTTTTGCTGCACTCTAAACTAGAAATATGATCTCTACTTGGAAACTCCTCTCAAAAATATTTTCTTCTGTCAGTTCTCAGTAACTGCATTCAGTAACAAGGGTGACTATGGAACTTTTAAAGTAACAATGTTCAGTCATCTTCCTGAGTTTACATATTGCAGCTGCAGGGAATAAAGATGCTGAAAGACCGTGATCTCTTCCCCCATCGTTTAGATGCTTATCATAACCTTTTGTGATATTTAATTGGCACTGCTTTCTCCTCCTCCATTTCCAAATGGATGAATCACAGACTCAGTCTTCCAGGAACCAACCACTTTAGCTATTCTCTGCACTTCCTCCAACTCTTCCTTGACCGCAGCCAGCCCTTTGCTTGACCCCACCTTGAATAAATGTTCAACTGGAGAGTCTCAGCTAAAGTGCGTATTAAGCCTTCTGAGAAAAGAACGACTAACCGACACCTAAAACCTAGAATTATGACAGCAAGCTTGCCAGACCATCCCGCAGCCACTGAGGCTCGTTCACAGGCTCCAGTGAAGAAGAGTCACTGTTGAAGGTGGTCAGATTTCTTCACTTTCTTATTTATTAATAATACAACGTGTAGGCTGGCACTCTACCCTGAGTTATACACAGGATGTTAATGGCAGATTAATGTGAAACTAGAGAGGTATAGTCTGCACTGGGGACTCTTCATTATAATTATCTGCTAATTTTAAGTTACAACTTGTAAAAAACTAGATCAGCAACTCCAACCCAACAGCTCCCTAAAAAAGAGAAACAACTCATCAGCCATTCTGCTCCACCTACCATGCCTAGACCTCTCCCCTCAAGAATGTCTTTACTGCAAGAGTGGTCAGGCCCTGGCACAGGCTGCCCAGAGAGGTGGGGGCGTCACCATCCCCGGAGGTATTTGAAAGCCACGTAGACGTGGCACTTCAGGGCACGGTTTAGGAGACATGGTAGTGTTGGGTTGTCAGTTGGACTTGATGATCCTAGAGGTCTTTTCCAACCTTAATGATTCTGTGATTCTGCGATGCTCCCAGATCACCTCCCACCTTCACTATATGGACACAAGAAGTCTCTCACATTCATTTAGGTTATATACATACATTTAATTACCTTCTTGAAAAGTATCTCATTGCATTGCTGTGATTTCTATTGAACATTTCTGCGAACAAACAGCCTCGAACACAGGCAATGCTAAGCTAAGCTCTTTCTCAGATACGGTCCTATGAAAGAAAGAATGCATCTTATAAAGCATTTAAGTCTCTAAGATCTTGTTACTTGTATTAAGTAAACTGCAGCCACGCATTTGAATTCTGTGAGCCTTTGAGGCCCTGCAAAACCTAACAGTACATCCATGCGTCTACCCCACGAGCCTACCCTGAACATCCAACCAGGTGAGAAGCAGTACTTAATTTTGTTACACATGCATCAGAAGGTCACAGGCAGTGAACTTTAACAAATGAGGTTTTTAGGAAAAAGAATATATTCTTTACATTAGAAGTAGAAGGAGGCTGAAGAAAATGCCCACCTCTCAGAAGACACTAAGCATCTTACAGAGAAAAGCAAAGAGTAGAAAGGTCAGTGATAAGTCCTACTGTCACTCCAGCAGGAACACAGGATCTCAGATGCTGAGGGTCACATCAGGACACCGAAGGAAGCAACAGATGATCGAGACAGCTATTTCAAAAGGTCTGCAGTTCTCTAATGCTAAATTTACACTCAGATGCTTAGAGTGAAAAGTCTGACAACTAACTTCCTGAGTTAACAACATCAGGGGAAAAAAGCAATGAACAAATGGAAAACTAGTGTCTGGCAGTCAACAAGAATATAGAATTTTCTGAGTCAGCCACATGAATGCTAAAGTTACACACATAGAAAACACAGATGATCCTCAGAACAGAGAAAACCACCTTGGAATATTTTCCTGAAGTTACTGTATCTCATTCTTCCAGCAGCATCTGCCCTCAAACCATGGTTGGACTCAATGATCTCAAAGGGGTTTTCCAACCTAAACGATTCTATGATTTATCCATCCAACCTGTGACACTGGAGCCCTTCCAGAATACACACTGGTAAGGGATTATTAGACCACAAGGTTCAAAAAAGGCTATCTATCAAACAATTATCTAGGAGAATTCCTCACCCTCTCAAATGATAGCCTAGTCATACGCATCAGTCATTGCTTCCAGATAAGACCACTGCATTACAAACCACCTTGGTGTAAAAAAAACCAACTACTAAATACCCGCAATGCAAAGAGTTTGCAAACAACTGACCCTCACATCAGCATTAAATACCACAGTCATACCACTGCTGTACTCCTGCTCCCTCCATCAACAATTTGCTTACCACCATCCGTAACTCGTGGTCTCCCACTCTCAGTGGACTGGTCTTATCTAATGGAAGTAACTATTCTCAACATGACTGTCCTTCAGAAAAAGCAGAACTGTTATTTCAGAAGCTCAGACCTTTTTTTTAGTATGTGTATATACACACATATACACACACCTGTCGTGTGTGTGTGATTATGCATGAACACATTTATGGGAGATTCCAAGCAGGAAACTATGGAATCATTTCTACAGCTACAAACAACTTCCAGACTTAACATTTGAGCTCCTAGTGCAAAACTTGTCTATTTAACTGCTTTTTAAGAAAGATTTTTTTAAAACTTTTTTTTTTTTGGGTACATTAAGGTCATTAAAAGAAACTCATCTACTTCACTGAGCTTGAGCAGATTTTCGTGGAGGTGTGGTGAAACACCATGATTGTAGCCGCCTAAAATCAGCTACAAGGAAAAGGATTACTCTCCCCTTTCTGCAGTTATTCAAGACCAGAAAATAACAGGGCAGTGTTATTTTATCCTAAGCTTTTTAGCTCAGTTCTGTCACAAATGGCAGAAGTAACTCCTGGTTGTGTATCATTCTGAAGTGGCTTCGGTGCCACCATTAAGGACCTCTTGCCTAATGGCCAAGACAGATGCAGAAGCCTCCGAGTCCCAGCTCTCCTATTTACTAGCTATTCCTGTTTTCGGCAGTCCCTTGACTTCTCTGACCAAAATAGCTGGTTATTTTCCCCTGCTGCCAAGACCTGTGGTACCTGATCTACTTCTGCGGCTTCCTCATTTTACTGTAGCACAACCAATGGCAACAACAAAGAAACATTTTTATTTTTTTACAGAGCAACACATTGAAAAAATCCAGGTTGTTTTTTTTTTTTTAAAAAAAAGTTTCTCCTAGGTAGAGTGTTTACAAACAGTAACAGAAAATGCTATTTTTAAAGTTCTGGGAATGCAGTCCTTAGCTCAAAATACTTCCAGAATTATTTGCCATTCGTTATCCATTACAATTCAGAACCTGCGTCTAACTTGGAAATTTAGTACGTTTACTCTGAGTTTTATAGTATACTAAATGGTTTCATTACTTTTTACAGGAAGTAATACAGAATTATTTGTAGATTCGGTAATGGAACCAGTAAGCCAACGATATTCCATTTCTGAAGTTCCCTAGTTATTCTGAAATAATAAAAATACATCAAGACAGCAGCAAGAAAGCGAGTGGACAGTTCTCTACAGCATCTCAACAATAAACAGCAGAACCGTGATACTTCACGAGAATGTTCAAAACCGAAATTGAATGGCAGCATGATTGCAGTGGTTCCAGTTATGTTAATTAGGCTGAATTCATGGTTCATTGATGCTGCAATTATGCTGCAAAGAAATGCTGCAAGCATGCTATCTCATCCTCCTGCAGCCTGCTGAGTATGCTGCCGTTATTCTTCTCGTGGCAAAAAGTCTTTCCAAAGAGGTAATACATAGGAGTCACATTTATATTTACACCGCACGGTTTGCAAAGACGCAGTTAGATGACCGCATTTTGATACTTTCTTCTTTTTCAGGTTTAATAGGAAAAACAGCCTTCAAAGTTCATTGGCCGTTTTTTAAGCATGCTTTACTTTGCCAATTTGCATACTAAGCATACAAATTATAAGCCTTATTAGCCCCATTTCAACCGCAGGGTAAGTAAAGGATGTGCAGAGTTGTGCCCAAAGTTACGTACCTCTTCAGTGGAAAGAGAGCCTAAATATCTCCCACCTTCTTTCAATGACATCTCCTGATTGACCGCTGTGGATTGGATGCACACACCACCCAAAATGCAAAACCTTCTGCTGGTGAAAGATGGTTTAAATAAGTGACAGGTTTGTTTTCAGTGTTCCCCTTCACCCCGGGCTCCAGCCTAGGTATCGGTAGGAAGGAGGCCTGCAGTGACTCACGCAACCACGCAGAGGTTCTGCCAGGTTGTCAGGGACTTGGTTTCTCAGGTCTTCAAAAAATGGCGATTACACTCAACGAAACCAAACAAATAATGACCTTGTGATATGCAAAAACAATCAAACCACCAATGATAAATTCAGCTGATGACCCAATTTATTTTTTGATGGAAATAATATTTAAATCTACATGCTTGCATTGAGGAAATGTTGCTATTATTTTATTTGCATTTACCTTACTAATTAACTACTGTTAAGTGTTCGAGTTATTCCTGATAATTAAAAAAACATTACACATACTTACAGATGTCTATACATGATGAATATTACATTCCTATCTTTATATCAATTTTGAAATTAAGATTTTTTTATTTTAATAAACTACAGTATTGCTACATTTAGTCCAAGAAAACTGAACGCAGTGCTTAATTCAGCAATGTCAGGCTTTTAACATTACTGTTTCCTTGTTCTCCAATAATTTTTTTGGTAAGTGAAGCCTTGGTTGCCTGTTCTTTGGCAATAATAGGTGAAGAAAGCCTTCAAAGATTCCTTTGGATCTTTTTTGGATTAAAAAAAACCCAGAGAGGACTAAAGCAGAACACTTAAACTTGCATAGCCCAGTGCCCTTTGTTTACATGCACATCCCACAAGGGTTCCAGTGAGGCATTCTGTGAAATAAAGAGGTGCAAATGGGCATTGTACTCTCAAGGAACTGAGAGAAGAGGCATCAAGAGTTGAATATGCTGGCCTGCAATCAGAAGGAAAATCCTTCTCTAGCTGGGTAAGGAGTATTTGCCCTTAAACAGAAGTTTTCAGAGCTTTCCGGTTGAGGAGGCAGGTATGGAAGATTCTTCAAACAAGCAGTCAGTCTGTTTTTTTTTTAAGAATAGCTCTATTTTTAAAACCAGCTCCTTTGGAAAATGCATTTTCCAGTGCTTTTATTCTCAAAGAAACATTACGTGGAATCAGGTGTCTAAACAGAAGTTAGGTCAATGCATACCTCCAAAGAACTAAGTATCCTTAAAGCTTAATTTCCAGGTTCACAATCGACTTAAGCGCTTAGAACTTCAAGTCTCATTAAAAACCAATGGTGCTTAAGCACTTAATTTTTTTTTTTTTAATTTAAGCAGATCTTGAAAAAAAATTTGATACCAGCCACTTCAAAGCTGGCTCCCCAAACTCTAGGATGATTGAGTTTCCATAATACAATTACAGTTGTAATGGAGCTGGATTGAAAGCTAGGTTCAGCTTTCAAACAGTCTCCCCAAAATAGTTGCAGATGATGTGTGTTTTAGCTTTCTGATCCTCAGGTGACACAAGTATGAACGATATTAAGCGAGGTAGGCATTAGGAAGGGAAGGCAGTACTCTAACTAGAAATAACCATCTTTTCCACAGATGAACGGACATCCATAACAATTTAATCTAACGAGACATCTAGCTTACATGCCATTTAAAGAATGATAATGGCACTTGTCTGGCAGGTTTGTTTCTCGATGCTTCATTCAATGACTATTCCAGTTCTTCTCTTTTTTTTACTAATATTATCACAGGTCTTTTTCCAGATTAAATCTACCAACAGTTGTCACCCAAGCCACAGCTTCAATTAATACCTGTTTTGAGTCCTAACACAAGGAATTTATTCATAGACTGAGCTTTGAATCTGGCCTTTATAACGAGTTTTGTAGTGCACCTAAGATGAAGAACCTAAACCAGTTTGACACTGTAACCAGTCACTATATAAAGGGAAATCTAAAACCACATCAGGAATAACAGAAGTATTTAACAGGCCCTAAATAATATCAGTTTGTAAAACAATTCGTACTTTATGTAAAAGCATGACAAAAAAACCCCACCTGTTTTCAGATATATATAATTAGACCAGTGGATCTGGCCTGCAATCCACACTGCCTACTTAAGCTGGAGTTTAAATACAACACAGAAAATGATGTCAAGTCCGTCCAACAGGAATGTATGTGTTCCAAAAGTTTCATTACTCTCACTTGAAAACATTACCATGGACAGGAGGAAAGCTAAATATTAAATACACCATTAACAGGAAAAAATTATTTCAAATCAATGAAGCATGACAAGACACAAGTATACTGTTTCTCAATTTCTTTTTTTCTAATGTACACTGAGGAGACAGTAAGGTAGTAAATGGCCAAGGTTCAAATACAGGACATAAACTAGATGAAACTAGAAACAGTGTGAGTCTTAAGAACAGCTCAAAATTCTTGAAGAAAAAGAGCAGAGCCTACAGTTTGAATCACAGACTGGCAGGGGTTGGAAGGGCCCCCTGGAGCTCACCCCGTCCCACCCCCTGCTGGAGCAGGCACCCCCAGAGCAGGGGCACAGGGCCGCGTCCAGGCGGGGGGTGAATGTCTCCAGGGAAGGGACCCCACAGCCTCTCTGGGCAGCCTGTGCCCCTGCTCTGGCACCCGCACAGGGAAGGGGTTTGTCCTCATGTTCAGGTGGAACTTCCCGTGTTCCAGCTTGTGCCCGTGGCCCCTTGGCCTGGCGTTGGGCACCGCTGGAAAGAGCCCGGCCCCATCCCCCTGACACCCGCCCTTCAGGTATTTACAAGCATTGATAAGATCCCCCCTCAAGATTCATTACTGACTTCACGCCAACTCTTCTTTTCTTAAAAAGGAGGTAAAGCTGGTACACTGTTAAATTCCAATAACTTTACAGAATTTAAATATTTCTTTCAAAGCTGTGCTTGCCAAATCTGCTCCCAAACCAAAACCAACGGCTAGTTTATTATTTTATCTCGTAAGTAAAGCAGTAAAGTAATATTGTAAAACATAAACTGAATATTTTATTTATAATAAAAAGATGGTCTAATGCCTAACGAATGCCTGCTGCTCACCAACTGAAAAGTTACGGAACCTAATAAAAACACTTTTACTAATTCATTAGGTAGGCAAAACTCACTTTTACAGCCCAGGCTAACTATCTGTCATTACCGGTGCTGCTTAAGCGTTCAGAGAAAGCATGAATTGGTCCACAAAGGAAGAGGCAGGCGCAGAGATGCATTAAGAACGCGGTTCCTAGAGCCCTTCTAACTGCAAATACATATTACAGTTTTATTAAGTTTCGTTTGACAAAGCGTTTGGTCCAGTACACATTATTGGTCAGACTATCAACATCCACCGACTTCAGCGTAGCAATCCTGACAGCACATCTTTACCTATAACACTCATTCTCCCTTGACAACACCAAGAATGATTCCTCTATTACCTGCAATGATTTATTGAAAAGGCTTTAAAATGTCCCGTGCTCCACAATCTAGACTGAAGGAAGATGGTCGATGGAGGCGATTACATCTTAAAACGATAGATCATCCATTACTGACAGCTTTTGTATTTCTCACTTGAAAAAAAAAACGCCCTCGTCTACATATGTGTACATAATACATTTGAAATATGTAAGGTGAATATAAAGACGGAGGGTTTAAACCCTCAGTTTATCAGCTCTACAGGCCCAATTTTGCAATCAACTAAACCTACAGTACATTTTCATCAAGTGCTGCAAATCAGCAAAATATTAAATGAATCTTGAAAAAATGATTATGAATCCACAGTTCTGTTTGACTGTATAATTCTATTTAAGATTAAAATTACTATCATAAAAAGGCCACTTTCTGAATGTAATTCCACAAAAACATCATCACAAAAGCTTTTACTGCTATTTATGTCAGAATGTATTTTAAACAGTTCTAATCATTTACCTTTGTGGACACTTAATTAAAATTACAAAACCAATTTTAATCTGTAGTCCAATTAATATGCAAATATATGCAAATGTGGTAAATCAAGGTGGTGATTAAGTTAAGGACACTCTATTTCATGTCTGCTTTAAGTGTGAAAACAAACAATCTTTTTTGTAATTGTACTGATGGATTGTGATGTTTATAGGGTTAGTATGGGGTACAAATGTTTATGCATCAACATTATGCCAAAACAAAGATTTTATACTCTGGAGTGATTTAGCATCCAGCATACATTCAGATGTAACAAAGTCATTTTGCAGTCATCTTGTGAATTAGAATAAGGTCAAAGCAAAGTTAAATTTCTATGTCATCCATTTGTATGGCTATTTAAAATTCAACAATCACTTTCTGATGTGTTAGGTAAGAGCCAAGAAGTCTCAAGAATGGCATATTATCACCCTTTATCATTTAGTGTTCATAATACACTGGTTTATCTTTGATACTATTACAGAAATAGTTCTCCCATTAAGGTGCAAAAGATATTCATCCTTTTTAACCCTTTTTCCTCCACAAGTTCCAATTTTTAAATCTGCAGGCAAAGGTTCATACAGCACCGAGGGTTTCTCTACAGATACGCGCCGTATTCACCAAGTATTGCTGAAGTGCCTATCTGTACCCATTTTTGCAGCCGCTTCTCACCCCTCCTGTCCCCCCTGCTGCTGACTTTGAGAGGTTGATGCTACTTCTCACGTGCCTGAAGTAAAGCCTAGCTGTTGCTCACACAGTTCCACTTAGGGCAACTACACTCTTGGACGTAAGCAACTGATTTTCTCCGACAAGAAAATAATCATATTGGATTATGTAGTATTTAATTTTATGGCTTATTTGAGATGTCCCCGTGAGTTCAGAAAACAGCATAGCGTCCCCTTTGCTTCAGACTCTCAGGAGTCACCAAATTGGTTTGGAAATAAGCTTAGTGCAAAAGGAGAGCGTTCACCTAACGTCATGCTGTGATACTCGAGTACAAAACCCCAGCAGAATCCCTCTCGCCGTGCAGCTTTATTCATGACTGATTAAATCTCCATCAACTACGACAAATATGTCTGTCAGAAAACACTTCAAAAAACTTTGTTCAGTGTTTTTTTCACAAAGGTGCTTAATTTATTGTTTTTATTTTTTAAGATCATGTCCAGAATAGTTCATAAGAGTAAGATGAGGTATTATTAAAAATATTTTTAATCAAAGTACTTTATGCTTCTGCATTACTGCTGTCACCACAAGACATGAGAATAAGATATTCAGCTCTACTCAGTGAAGCTGCTTCAAAAAACACATTCTTGCTTGACCATATGAGTCTCCTAATGAACACAAAATATTTAGAAATTATTTAAAATATGTTAGCATTTTTAACAAGGAAAACAGACATGAGGTATTTTTGCAGTAACAGACCTTCTAAACTTGCATTTGTGATGCAAATCGCAGAATATACGCAGCCATACCTATCATTAGGTTTCTGTAAAAAGCAGGACTGATGTGCTTATGTGTCTCTTGATTTAACAGGTATTAACGAGGCACCAGAAAATTCACCTGTCAGAGGTTCTAAAAAGATCTTTTAGCACGTGGTTTCTGGCTAAAAAATAAAGCCCATCCCATCCTCCCCTAATCTGGACTCTCGAGAGTGAGCTGCTTTCTCTAAAAAGGGCAAGGACTTGCATCAGGAACCAGAAGTAGCCAAGCTCTTGGGCCAGCCTGCTCCACATCCGACAGCTCTCCACCACGACTGACCCGCATCTAGTTTCCACCATTCTTTTTCTGTGCTTTTCAAAGGGGAAAGCACATTGATTTCCAAAGAGGGGAGCAGAAGAAACAAGGGGATGGGAGGGCAGACGCAGCCGGCGATGCAGCTGGACCTGGCTCCGACAAACGAGAACGACGCTGCAAATTGCGGACGGGTTTTGGTGGAGAGCCGACGGAAGGTGCGAAGGTGAAGGGCTCAAGGAAAAGAGTTGCACCCAGAATTACCATTGGCCTCTGCTCGCTCCAATGTTTAACAACACGTCCATAACCGCAGTTACAGCCCCCCGCTCTGGAAGAGACGAACACGGGGAGCGCTGAGCCGGGTCCGAGCCAAAGGGCAAACCGCCCGACGACCGCGTGCCCATGACCATGGTGGCCACCTCGTCACAGGGCTGCCCGGCTCTCTGGCTCGGGAAGAGCTATTTCTTAAATCAACTGCATATTGCTTGTCCTGCCTGGATGAAAATCAGCCTGATGATCGCAGCACAGTGTCAGTCCAGCCAGGCCCTCAGGCTCCTTTGACAGCAGAGAGAGCATCGGCCTCTGCAGGGCTTTTGTGGTGTGTAAAGACTGTGCGTTCACCCTCCTGGCTGGTTCTTGAGCAGAATGAATGAGACCTTTGCCGTGTACTTAAGTATAGGAAAACAGAGTAGCACAGATGCCAAGATGCACACTCGGTTGAACATGCAAGAAGGTTATCCGTTAGTGCTGCTAGAGATAGCTCCATCTTTTCTTAGAGCCTGAAATCAAACGTAAAGGTATCAAACATGCCAGCAGAGTTCACAGAGCTGCTGACGCTTCGGCCGTAGCTTATTTTTCAGTGGGAGATAAAAGATGATTCTCCACATTACGTATCATCACAAGGATAAATTTGTTGTAACCGACTGCACTAATACAATAGCACTGCCGACACATATTGAAACTTAATCCCTCTGAAGACACATGAGCTTCTTTTAAGTTTCAAACCTACACCATTGAAAAACATCTTACTACTGTGTATTCAGGAATCCATTTCTCTTTAGCTGTTCTCATCCTTTTCACTATTTGTATTTTTTTTTTAAATGGAGCACTGATTTAAAACAGAACTGTAAATAAGCCGTTATTCTTGATCGTTCTCTGAGTATTTAACCCCTGAAGTTTTCTGTAATCAGTTTCAATATACCCAGTTACAAAAGGTTCTTCTTGTGACAATGCAGATCGCAGTTTACACACGTATTTAAAAACTCAGGCACCGTTTCACTACAAGGACAGAGTGGCATTCCACATCCAAATGTACTTCCAGAGGTAAATCACACATCAGCATATAGGAAAATCAAAATAAATGCAGCAGCATCTCATTGAGGAACAGAATTTGCAATGCTACAAAGAAAAGAACATACTTTAAATATCTAAAAGCAACACCTCCACACAGCTTGTATTTAAAACTCTCATCTGTAAATGGGCAAAGTTTTCTTTCAGAAGTTAAGAGTGCATGGAAAATTAGAAATTAACCAAGGGATTTTTTTCCCCCTTTTCTATAATGTATAGCATGCTTGTATCATGCTTCTTCACATTAGAAATTCAGGTCTTGCCTGTCCTAGGAGACCGCATGGTGACTGGAGAACTGGAGTGAAATGATCACATCATCACAAGGAAAAAGAATGTGAAAACGGAGCGACGGAGTGCAAAACTGCTCTTTGGGTGGGGATTTCATTGGCATTAGTTTATAAGCAATGTTGATCTCGTTCAGCTACTAAATAAGAACAAGCCAGATGAACATTTTCCTCTTTGTCTCGATAACCCGCTATAGTACAGTGTAGGAGAAGAAAATGAACACGCTTTAACACACGCTGGCCTTCCCTGTGGATGTTGGGGTGGGAATAGCCGCAACATTTCACAATCTTCAAGATTAAAAAAGCTGAGAAAATATTTACAAGAAACAAGTATCGCAAAACCAAAACCTTTTTTTCCGAGTTTCCTTTCTGCATCCTGGGGCAACAGAAATCACAGTCCTTGTGGAAAATAAATATATATAATTTTTTTTTCCGCTGGCCTTTTTTCAAGTCTTCTTTCATGTTTGAGCTACAGTCCTCCTGTAAGTTTTGACTGAGTGCTTTCGAAGAAGACCTTCATCTACCTATTATTTAATAATGATTTAAATTACTAGGTTTCTTAAGTTTCTGACCTCCCGTATTTTATGACGTATTTAAAACACTTTGACTCTTATGAACCATTTAATTAAATAGATAATAACCGTGCATTTGTCCTACTTGCCATTCACCACAGTTAAGTTTCAACATTACTTCTGAAACTATCCTGTACACCTGTCATTTGCCAGTTATTTCTTTCCAATTACTGGGGGGAAAAAAGTTGCCCTTGATTATTTCTATGACACTGATGACATCAACACATGGCATGACAAAAACTGAGAAATAGGTTTGCAATTTTTTAGTCTATGGATACTGTTCGATCAAGCCTATATGGCCAAAGAAGAAATGGGATTCTTAGATGATATAAATTACTGCCATTGACTTCCATGGAACCGCAGCCCTCTGAGCCAGCTGAAGATCTGGTCCACCAACCAGGTCCACCAACCAGGCACAGCTGATTGAACAAAGCATTTAGAAACGTTGATCTCTATGCCTTCGGTCCCAGACTATGTTACAGGCTACAAATTACAGTCATAAGGAAAGAAAGTTCTCTGAGCTGTATAACAAATGAGACAGAAAACTCTGTATTCGCCTCAATATTATCTTGTTATTTTGGTTACAAGATTTATGGCATACTTGCTACCCAGCTAAGGTAATTCACAAAGTAGACATCTCCTCGGTCGTTTGGCTTCGTCAGTAAAATGGAGTCTCTATCAGAATCAGATACTTATTTTTCAGAATTAAAGAATCTATGTCATAGTTAAAATACTTTCATACGCTTAATGTACTTACCGCAGTTGTGCTGGAAAGGGCCTTTAGGTCTGATTTATAATTGTCACGTTTTCTGGTTATATTTTGAAAAGTTAAAAAAAAAAAAATTCAATCTTTGCTGGACACAGCAGTGCCCATAACATGAACCTTTATTTGAAGTCTAAATAAATCTGTGACTTGAAATGAGAGTATTGATCATTAATGAATGGGAACGGTGATCAGAATATCATCTAATTAAAAGGTTGGCATGGTGGGGTACCCTGCTGGCTTTAAACGAGGAGAAGCCATTTTGACTCCCTTTGTGAACGCCCCTGGTTTGAAGCCGTGCCATTTGATCCAACAGCAGGTGTAATCCACAACAGGACCAGAATACGTGCTGGCCAAAGATGACTGCCTTTCTGAGACTGACCTAGCAGGATCCTGGCATGGGAGCACCAGCGTTGGCTGAAAAGCACCTGCGTGGGGGTCCTTGGTTTTGTTTTTAATAAACCTTTCGGCTAGGATTTGCACGGAAGGCACAAAATACCATGCACGTTGCTGCCTTGTGAACTGGTATATCAGAGGGGCAACAGGGGAATAACAGGGAGGGATTCTTTTCTTTTTACACAATTTGCTGATAAACCTGCCTAAATAATTGACTTTGGTACCGACTCAGACAGTATGGCTCAATTCTTCTGAATTATCTCTAAAGCCTACACATTTGAGATCATTTTGGACCTTCTCCCACAACAACAAGATCCTAATGAGGGGGAAAAGGACACAATAAGAGTGTCTCGGAAATTCATTCTTTGGCTTAGACTGCTCCAGAAATAGGTCCTGCTTGAAATGTTAAAATCTTCATTATTAGTAAATAAAACAACTGAGCATACTGGGTTCCTACGAGCTCAAGAGTGCGTGTGTGCACACATACGCATGCATGAGCACACACATGTAAAGGACCTCTGTTCAGCCTTTCACGGCAAATCAGCTGATGACAAATACTTTTAATCTATTTGGAAATGTGGTTTCATAGTTCAGTCCTTTGGGGCTTGAGAACTTTGCTCACCATGTCTCTGGGGCATTACACAGTAATCTCTGAAAAACTGCATGCTAGATTAGCTCTGAGGATCTTACTGATGATAAAAGGTACAGAGGATCTTTACGTTTACGAGGTTTGGTGAAGACCAATGCCTCCCAGTCACACATGGGAGGTCCATCACCCTGCGAGGGGCCAGGAACAGAAAGCGGAGAGCAGTGGCATAAGTCAAACTGCCAGAATATCTCAAAGGCAGAACAATCCAAAACCACGTCTTTTCAAGGTAATATTGAAATAGCCCTCTCGGTTCCGATCACAAGGCAAGCTCTTACTTTCCTACATCCCAACTCTATATTGCTGTCTCCTGGTATATGTGTAGCATATGTTACGATACCAGCACACAGGGAGCCCAGAGGACCCGTCCCCACGGACATCCACAGTCCCAGGGGCTCCAACATCACTCCATCCCCTCGCGTTAGCCTTTGCTATTGCTGCTTCCCTCCATCCTCAGCCAGAAAATCTCTGTATGACTTGCAGCACCTCCGCGTCCTTGGTGCTGCCCTATCGTGAGGCAGGTGCCTAAAGACATACATAATTACAGCATACACTCTGGCAGAGGGACGGCTAACCAGTAGGTAGATGCAAGAGGAACGTTGCAGGTTGTCACAGTGCTTTTACGGTTTCTCCAATTAATACTATAAAATGCACAGAATTACATAGCGTAAGTGTATTAAAACGAAAAGAACTTCTCCCCCCTGAAAAGCTCTGATAAATAATGTAACTTAAGTGTAAAGGTCTCTTTCTTGCACGCCAACAAGTTATACTAGCTTTGCTGTAAATGGTCCCCACAGAAAACTGACAATTTTGTTCTGTTGGTAAATGCTGCTAGGATTAGTTAAATTGCACGGTCTTAAGAATACTGTTAGACCACCTCAATTAGAGATGGAGTACATGAACTCTGCCTTCTAACCAGTGCAAAACTCCACCCAAAATGAATTTTCCTTAAGTTTAACAGCAGATTTACGCACTATTCTATACATTAAAAGAGACTCCAGAAACTTCAGAAAAATGATGTTGGTCATCCTGTTTCTACCAGGTGTTTCTACTGTCACATGCCATAGAAATATTTTGACAAATACGAGAATATTTTACAAAGATGAATAAAAGCAATGAACCACAAAATGGTCTTGTTCGTGAGAACATCTAGCCATTACCCTCATTCTTTTGGTCTAGAAAAGGCCACAGATTGGTCAAGATCAAGAAAATGATCTTTGCTTTGACAGAAAAGCAGGTGTAGATGATTGAAAAATTGAAATTTATTAGGATTTTTCCCCTATATTCAAAAATAAACCTCACCACGGCAAAGTTCTATATACTGTGCTCCAGAATAAAAAACTTGATGGCTATGAGAAGACAGGCAAAGAAGAGAAGACTGATGATACAGCTGCTTGACGCACGGAAAATCAGCGAGCACCTGAATAGCACCACGTTGATTTATTATGCACGTAGCCAGGGCCCTAGGAGAGCACATGGCTACTACCTCCAGCGTGATTCATTAATAGGTTCAATTCTGTTGTTTAAAATTGTTTATGTATTTCACCTCTCTACAGTCAACTGAACAATGTACTGTTAGAGTACAAAATCAGAAGTCCACAGTTTCTAGATTAGGACAATTCTTGATGAGCATATTTAAACTTAACATGAACTTGGTTGCAATTTAAAAGAAGTCAGGGAATGAGAGGACAATAGAAAAGGTTGTTATGGGAAGCCCTGATGCACAGGAACAGCACTGCTTAGAAAGGATGCAGCCCCACCTTCCCACTTAAGTATCATATACAAAAAGCAACATCAAAATTAACACGGGAAGAGCCATGACAGCAACCGCTTCACATAAAATTCCGTATGTATATGATAGAAACCCCACGCATGCTGAGCACCAAAAGGTACGGACAAGGTCAGTAAGACCAAACGTTTCTTTCACACAGTCCATAGCCATTCTAACATTATTCTGAGCACTAAACCGTTCATGGTAAGGATGCTGGTTAGGGTTTTCTGCCGGTTGGAAGCTCCTAACGACATGTGGTTTAAAGCCCATTTACCAGCAGCAGAACTTAATGCTACCAAAATGCATATGTTTTGTTTATTCACTCTGTGAATATCAACAGAAGTTGATATTCAAGGGTAAAAAAAAAATGAAAAGGAATGGAGAGTGCTACACTGGATGCCACCTTTCTGCACCTAGGCTTGCTTCCTGATACTCAGGGGCTGCACATAGAAAATCAAGTTTAATTGTCGGTGTATGGTCACGGCATCGCCACTACCGCTGGAATTATACATACCTAAAGACTGCTGTTTTAAGGAATAAATTCATGTACCGGCAGAACTTCAGGCACCGAGCAAATCTGACTTGAACCAATACACTGATTAACATTTTCAGCGCGACGAAATCATGTACCTGAGCCTATATGAAGATCTGCTTGCAGATACCCCAGCATCTCCTTATGCTGAGCATTCATTTCAAAATAATTCGAAGTATTCCTTTACAGCAGCTTTGATAACCCTTTAGTTTCCCCGTCACTGCCACAGCTCCTGTGCGATGTGCGGACAGAGCCCCAGGGGACTTCAGCAGGGCCAGGACCGGATCCCCTGCACACCCACGTGCAACGCACGGGTACCACGCGCTACGGGGCAAACCCTACGATTCTTGACATCTTCGCTGATGTTTACATCTGTCTTAACTTTATACCTTTAGGAAGAAGGAAAGTGCAGCTCCTCGCCCCTCTTACAGCCATCCAGATAAAAAAATTACAGAACTATATTTATGGGTACACACTGATTCTCGATAACAAAATAACTAATTGTTCCCAATAATTTATTGTCGCACAGCAGTAGTACTTCTATTTTTGTAATAAATTTTATTCATCAGCAGTAATTCATACCATTCAGAAGAATGGGATTTAAAAATAATATTTAAACAGTGTTGAGGATAACAACTAAAAGGTGCCCGCAAGAGACATCTTTAGATGCCTGCTAAATATATTTACCTAAGTCAACAATGAAGTTTTATTTGGCAGTTCTACATTTTAAAGCTATCGGCTCAATTAGGCCAAAAAGGAGGATACTGCTTATGACTGCAAGTCTCTGCCTGCATTCATTTATTGTTCAGTTCACAGTCTCTGAATACAACACAATCCTCCAACGGAGTCAGCTTTCATAATTCAGCAGTACAAAGTCTGCAAACACATGTAACCTAGATCCATATTTCACAGTGACAGCATATGATAGCAGAATGTGAAGTATTAATGCTAGTGTCACTACAGTCCTACACTCTACTGCACTTTAAGAGAAAGCAGCTGCTGAGATGAAATGTGTGCCAACTGTCTGAAGACAGAAACATAAGAAACATTCCTTCTGTTACAAAGGGAGAGACACACACAAACAGACTTTCTTTTAGACTCAACAAGCACAAAGTTTCTTACTTTCGCCTTTTACATTTCTATCGGAAAGCCACTCGCGCGCCGCGGGCGGGGGGGAGACGTGCCGGGGTGGCAGCCACGGCCTCGTCCCCGAGGGAGCACTGGAAGCACAGGAGGGCTGGGTGAAGGTGATGCGTCGCCATAGGAAACCGCTGGAATGGTGACACCAATCCGGCACGGCTCTCCAAAATCAGTTATACGCACAGAAACACCCCATTCCCGCCAGGTATCTCAGGAGATATATGATCACCCAGCGTGCTGGCAGGAGAAGCTTAAAGGACCTTCCAGGAATACAGCTGCAGCTTTTCGATAGCCAAAGCAGTGAAATACTCTCCTGCTTGCAAACATCTTCATCCTACCCCATCCTTGCGGAGATGTGGTGTGTACCTGCTGCTGAGGGTTCTTCTTCATCAGACTAAGGGACAGGCTACAGAGCTGTAAATTGGATTCACGAGGTGCTCTTTTTTCAGCTATTCTCCATATAAAGATGGGTGGAGGACCTGCTCGTCTTGATTTGTGTCTAGTCCCAGAGCAGCCACACCATATGATCTCCCACGCACTGTATCACCACCTTTTAAGCACGGCGCGACAATGAGAGTGTGACATAATCTGAGACGTTTGGCCGTAATTCACTTAAAAACTAGTACAACCTCATTGACCTCCTTATCAAACAATTTATTGTGCATTTACAGACTGGACAATGAAATAGAGGAGGTAAGGTATTAATGGTGACACTATTTGGCAAGCTCATAGCACAGTTCATTCAAAAGGCAATTTTAAAATTGAATGAAGAGGTTTGACTAGGCAATAAAAACAGCCACAATGCCAGTGAACAGTACTTAGGAGGAAAGCCTCTAATTATCCTATTTATAAATCAACAGCAATTTTACTGATGACTTCTTCTCAAACTTGATTAAAATAACTTCAAAAAATTAAAAAATAATCAGATCATATTTATTTTATTAAATTACAATTTAAAAGTATTATTGATTCTCTTCGTAAATGAAAATGATAAAAACTTGAGGACAAGAACGAGACAACATTTTTTAAGAGAAACATTTGTACAACACTCCGCAACATAATTATAGTGCTGCCCTTGGGGAAGGGGATTTTATTTTATAATGAGAATGTTTACACTGTTATGGGGTTCAATCTATCTGGGAGGGAAGGTTAAACTTCTTTCCATTAAAGACAGCCTTATAATGAAAAGCTCTGAAAGGAGAATGGAGTCTAATATAGTAGATGTAATGGCCTATTAAATGATTCACACACACAAAATGAATCAAATTCATTGTATCTTACTGCTCTTTTATGACAAAATTGTTGAAAAAATAAAACTATTGTCAAGATAATTGCATATTACATATACTGTATTACTGTAACTACTATTCTTATTGGGTGACCCAGAGTCTACATTTTAGGTACATTAATAGGACATTACATTTTAAATACTTTATAGTATTGGAATGTTGCACAAAAATCCCACTTTCACTCTGAAGGCAAAAATCAATTTAGACTTAAAGTCATGCTGCAATTCTGCATCATTCTTTTTCAATTAAGTTTTTGCATACATTCTTTATGATGTCATTTCTACATTCCTGCAACAGATGTTTGTTTATATCCCAATTTACTAAAATGCTGCCGTACTAGTTCCTGCTATTTTGAACGTAACCTCTACAACTAGCTTGTGTTTCCAAAACACAGTACAATAAATGTTTTCTTAAACTTGTCCCCTTAATCTACTGCTAAAAACCACCATCTCTGATCATTACACGGTAATGGACGTTGTTCTTAAAGGAGCTTGAATGTATTTTTTTTTAAAAAAGACATTAAATAAAAGTCATGGTACATCTCTAAATACATATATATCTCAGCAGATCAAAAAGTAGAAAACTTTGGGGTTTTGCAAGAAGGGTTGAAAGTTGCATTCCCTTTGTCAAGACCTGATTGTACAAGAGATCTTCAATGCAGTAATTGGCCCCACTAATAACAGCTCTGTAATAATAATTACTGCTCAATAAGGAGCTGGCCTTGCAAATGTATATGGAGACTGAGAAATTCTACATGACTGGAGTTAGCCATCTGTAGAACTGCCCAAATGTACACAAGTACAGTTATATTAAACATCAGAAACCTGGTATTAACATCTTTTTGGGGTGCTAATGCTTCTTAATACTGACTGCAGTCCTTTCGTGTGTCGGAAAGTCACAGGGTGTACCAGGTGCTATCACAATGCAAGCGAAAGTACTAGTGATATGGGATTGAGAATATTTTGGGCACTTTTATCAAATAAATGAAATACACAATCACAGTGGCCAGAGTGATCGCTTTTCCAGACTAATGGCCAAAACCTGGGGCACCACAAACGGTTAAAACTTCAGATTTCAGGACGTACTAAGGTAAGTTTATAGAAGCCTTTGCTGGCATACCAAGCCCTTCAAAGTACCGAGAAATCTCAAGTAATTTCAACTGAGTTGTCTAAAAAATAAGCCAGAATTTCTAAAGTCTCCTGATGGCACTTAGACTTCTCAAGGGAGTATGACCTTGCAGAATTAGGTCCTTACTCATTTTCATGAGTAAAACCTAAAGGACTTAGTTAAGCGTTTGAAGGCTCCCATGCTTCTTCTGAGCTTTAAGACCCTTTTCCAGTGTTAAAAATATTTCAACATATTTATTATTATTTACGATACAGGAGGGAAGTTTAATGCAAGCACCGCAGCAAGAGTGGTGTATGAGGAGCCACGCCAAACGCTGTTCCTTCTCTCCAGTTGCTTGGGAGAACCTGCTCAGTTAGGGTGAAAAGCCCAACATTTCTCAGCTACAACTGGCTATAGAAACTAGCGTATTTTAAACACATTCACCTCTTAGGCTACCCATGCTTGATGGAATTTTTAAATATAATTTAAAACCAGTCTAAAATTTGACACACTATTTCACAGTATGCAACTATTTCTTAAAGCTTTTAACACTGAAAATCGAGGCAAGAAAAATCAATTCAAGCATATTTTAATTACAGGAAGTAAGGTGGGGATTTTCATAGTCCTCTTATTAGGATTCAAAGTAACAGAAATAATCCAAATCTTATAATCTGAAGCGAGATTAGTTTCTCCTGTAGCCCACGCCCTGCTCCAGAAGGCAAGCCCCGGTTCCTAAGCACCAGTCAATTGCTATTAAACATGACCGCAATAAAACAAATTAATCATTCACATCTCATTGAGGCATCCAGTACAAGAAGGTGAGAAATTAGAAAAGAACATCTATTTTCAGAAGGAAGAAAAGTGGTGGCATAAATAGCAATTCATTTACCTTGCTTATAAAAGTAAGATACATTGTCGAGGATAAAGTTCTACTCGTGAACAAGACTCTCTTCTATTAAGACGAATAAAGTAAACACACACCAGTATGCGGTACATGAGGAGATGGAGAAATTACCAACTTAAGGTAGCAAACATAAATGAAAAATGGTACGGGTTACTGAGGCCAAAATCAGGCTCTTTTCCAAAGGTGCATCAGTAGAGACTAGAGCAGGGAGCCTGAAAGGCACCTCTATAGTTAGAGAACAGGCAATAGAGAGATTAGCCCATTAAATAAATGCACTCCTAATTTACTAGTGAAGGAGCCACTTAGAGACAGTTTCTAGCGGCGAACAAAGGTAGACAGGTAGACTTTCTGGAAAGGATGCTCTGAGTAGTTTCACGGTGCAAGACTATGGGCCTTGCTCAACAGTAACTACGTTACTTGGAGTAAAATAATGCCAATAACGTACATTACCCAGCAGATGCTTTTCAACTCAGTCATTTAGGCCTGCGTGTATGTGGAATGAACAGTCATTGAACAACCACTAACAGTGAAGGTTCATCAAATCAGCCATTTATTGTCTCCTTCCCCTGGTATCTGTTTCCAGAACCTGCCTTCTCCTCTCTTTATGAAGACTAGATTACCCACACTTCAGGCATCGTCATTACCGCACTGGAATAATACTGACACACCATACTTTTTTAATGCTTGCCCATAGCTAGGTACTATATGGGAGGATGAGCTGCACGTCCTCAGTTCTAGTCATTGCGTTTGAGTATCCGTACTTACCTCAAAACTGCTCCATGGGTAGTTGGATTTTCTAGATGAAGAGTATCACTCCCATTCCCCCATGAAAAGGTTAAGAGAGAGAAGAGTAAATAACAGAGCTTGGACCTCTGAAGACAATAAAGTGCTCAAGTCAAATTTCATATATCCAAACAAAGCACCTTCATCATTGCGAGGCATCCTCCTAGTTAACATTTGCTTCTGGAATTTCAAGTGAACAAATGCTTTCCAAACTCCATTTTTCTCAAGAAAAATCCATTTGTTTTCATTCTAGTAGGTCGTTTAAAAGGGAGTCATAACTGATGGATTACAACAAGTTTCTACCTTTTCAATCTGAATTTCATAAGAATAAAATAAACCACAAATGAAAGTGCTTGTACCAGGCACATTGAACCTTTCTTCTTCTATTAGCATATCAGCCTGCAATCATAACTAGATCAATAGCGAAGATATCTGCTTAAAAGAGCACCATGCTTTCTTTTGTCAGAAATTCATTACTTTTTATTAGGGTCATTGCTTGAAAACTTCAAAACACCATATGGACCTAATTGTGGTTTATTTTGGCAAAAAGGAAGACACTGTAGAACAATTGAGGCATTACATTCTACAATTCCATTACTTTCATCCCTCTCCGTTTTATTACTGTGTCATTAAAGGCAACTTGAGTGAGCGAAGAATTATAGTGTCATGTGTACGGGCTAGTAGATTAATAACAAAACACACTCAAGTTTAAAGGTATCTAACAGCTGTTTTCATTATTTTGTGTAAATACGCTTGAAGCATATCTATCTGATTAGTGGATAGAGTGCTCTTCTCTGTCACATGCCATGGGCACTGCTATGTGCAAGTAATCAAAGTGCTCAGAAAATGAGTTTACATTGTTCACTGCTGAAATACACAAATGTCAGAAAGTGACTGCGCATCAAAGCTTAGGCAAATCATCTGCTGCAAACAAACAGACTCCAATGCACATTTCAGCTTTAAACATTCCTCTGCAGCACAATGACTGAACAGGACTTATTGCTTGCCCAAATGAAGTGACGCTCGCAGAATAATAAGTCGCTAACGTATAGATGCGCCGGCAAGTTCAGCACCCAGTAGCTCTGAAAAGAGCTCAGCTGCTTTCAGAACCAAAGATAGGGCGTTTTAGTGGCATAAATACTGGGCAACTTTATGGATATCGTACAAGGTTTCACTAGGGAAAAAAAAAAAAGGATAATTCTGTACCTGCTATTGCCCTTTCTGAAATTATTTTTTCATATTTTTAATTATTTTTAAAATTTTTTTGTGACTAGGTTACCAGGAATACTGACGGATAATCCCTCCTTGTATTGGCAACAAAAGGAAGACCGTTTAGGCACCCGAAAAGGGTCAAATCCTCTCTTTTCCATATATAGTCACATTATTCAAGATCGGTAATTCCAAATCAGATGGCAGACAACATAAGTGAACTCCGAAACCAAAAGACCTGCGATGAAGTTTGATGAAGGACAGATAAAATTTCAGTCACTGAAAGGAATTACTGCCATAAAAAGTTCTTTCTGTGATTCATTTGCTTCTAGCGCAGATTGAGGCAATTTTAGTATTAACTGCTCTTCACAAGGATGAAAATGAAAGAGCCATACAGCCTCATCAAAATAAGAAAGCTGAAGTAAACTCATTCGGACTCCAATGAGCTCAACAGAAGAATGTTATCCAAATGCTTCAGTGAGCAGAAGTAAACTGAGGCAAAATCGAGAAGGATGCTTACAAAGCCACGATACTCAATGGTTTGCCTGAAGACGGTTCTTGCTGAAGCACATCTCACCTAACGCTTTCCCCGAGCACTGCCGCTGTCAGCCCTTGGTACCACTTCGGTTTGTGTTGTCTTCTGAGTGATGCTCAGCCTACCACAGAACAGCAAAGTCCAAGACCAGTGCCCCAGGAACTCCCGTGTGTCAAAGGAAGAGGAGAGGAGGGACCAAAAGCACTGGCCATGATGTGGCTTTCCTCAAAAGCACTAAAATGTCCAGATGATCCCAGTATATACGTAGAAGCAAAAACATCCCCGCCATTTTTTTCCCTTCCCACCATGGTCATTATGAACCTGGCTAATGACAATTCCTCCTGATCCCAAATACGGTGGGAGGTTGAACACACGAGCAAGACACACCTTGCAGGACACCGCTCATTTACGAAACAAACACCTGAATAATGAAATACGGGGTGAACACCGTGCACAGTACACAGAACAGACTGGTCTTCCGTTGTGCCTTTTATTGACACTGGAAATATGTGATCTCCTTCAGGGACCAGTTCAGGTCTCAAGACTATGGTCTCGGGACTGAAGTCAGTATGTGACCATCTCAGAGTCCATCTCTTTTCACCTTCATTTTGGGAATATCATGGCAGCAAACATCCGCAACTACCTGGCACTATTCCTACCTTGTTTAACCAACCATTCTCTGAATTTATCAAATTCCTCTTATATTTCAATAGTGTTTCAACAGTCATTTCAAAACTAAATGCCTCTCTGGAAAAAAAAACCACCCAAACCACCCAACCATCCTACACACCCTTTTTTTCATTTCCAGTCTGAGTCATTCAATAATGACCAATTTATACCTAGTGGATGTTATAAGGATTATCCTGGAACTTAAATAATTCCTCCTCTTTCATGGCATTTATCCTCTGACTGTATTTATACAGATTAACCTATATCCCCTTCTCAACCTTTATTTTGCTAGGACAAGTGAGCCATACTCTTTTAATCTGCTCTCATAATGCAGATTCTCCTAATCATCCCAGCAGCAATTCTCTGTACCTGTTCCACAGTTTAAATTAATCTTTCTTGAACACAGGTGACCAGAACAACATACAATTTTTCAGTGCTTTGCACAGACACGCCAATCGGTATCTTTAAAAAACATCCTTTCTATTGCGTATGAGAATCACATAAGCTTTTTTATTTGGTCTGGTGCAGCTATGCTGCTGCTTTGGTCCATCTCCAGCAGCAAGTGGTCTACGTATCTGCATGTTCTTTATATTCTGGTGTTTACCTGCACAGCCATACAGACCGGTCCACCATTTGGCACGCAGAAGGGACCAAGGGAAGGAAGGTCTGCTTGCTTCTCTATTTAACATCTATGAGAACCATCAGCTGGAGATGAAAAATGCTCAGAGGGTTTAAAGGAGAATATAGCTGTAAATAGTTTCGGGGTTTTTTTGAGAGGCCAGGTTGTGGAGATGAAGACGTGTAACCCCATCGAAGAGCATCCATGATGAGTATTCTAGTCCAGAGGGAGGAACATACCTAAAATCAAATCCATCCTGGAGAAATTAAATCAGAGGCTCTTCAACTGGTGTGGAACCGGCACTAAGACACCTGCGGTTTCTAGACGAAAAGAGCTGACAAAGGGGGACAAGTGGAAAGATGAGGGTTCTGGCATGGTGGTAAGGCATTACACACCATTAGTCCCACAGCTGGTTGGGTATTAACAAAAATAGAGACAATGTGGTCTGCTGACGGGTCCCAAGATTACAACGGGGGCAGGAAATACATAAGGTAGGCCAAAGATGAACAAAGTCTTTAGTTTTCTGCAAGCCTGACCTGCGTACTACTTAGGAGTCATAAGAAAACGGCAGTTTTATGAGAAATCGACTCCAAAATTAATCACAGGTTGGCTGATTCATCTTACTACCGAATTCATTCTTCCTGGCTTTTGCTAGTGCCTATAACAGCGCTTGAAAAACAGACTGAACATAGTAGTACCTTGTTATACAATACCCAAAACGCCTTTGTTGAGGATACAGATTTCTCATCACCCAAAATGCCTCATTGCTACAAAAGAAGGCAATCTAATCCAAAGATCTTTTCTCATACGGACTTGAGGAAAAAGGCTGGCGAAGCATTACTGGCCTTGGATCTCCCATAGCTCTACAACTAGCATCCCTACTACTTGGTGCTCATAAGCCCAAAACTGATGAACCCTCATTACTATTTAGACATGCATCTTTTCAGTAGTAAAGCTGAATAGCTTCCTACCTTAAAAAGCACTTCTGGTACGTTTATGTTGGGATTTTCATATTTTTAAATGTATGCAATTTGAATTATTTAAAGGGAAGAAGAGGAGGATTATTTCATCTGGGAGTCACAACTGAGCAGGGGGAATGTCCAAAATATAAAATATTAAATATTCCTGGTTGCAAATGCAAAAGCAAAAAAAGAAAAAACCTAAACAGATTAAAATACTCCTTGCACAACAAAGAAATTATCTGTGATTTGGCAAAATTAAAAACCATTTAACTTCATCCCATTTGGTTATGTATAAATAAAACATCTGTATTAAATTGTTCTTACACATTACATAAAGGTCATCTCCATAGGACTGGAGAGCTCTGTTTCAAGTCTCCTCTTCAAACTTAAAACTGCGATTTTTATGTATTCCATCATGTAATTTTGTTCTCTTCTTCTTTATTCTCTGAAATTCCTATAGAACATCTTAGTATCTTCTCTACTGACACTTGCATCTAACGGTACCTCTGACTTTAACATGAATGGGTTGTCTGCAATCTAGCTCACGACAGTGCTTGAAGCAGATCCGACCCACTTAAAGTTTGAGTTTCACATTTAATAACAATTTGCAAGGCTGATATCTATTCCATCACTCTTTTAAAAGGCTCCGCTTTTCTGGGGTTTGGTTGTTTTGGGTTTCCCCCCCCCCCCAAACTAATACTGAATTCAAGATGAAGCATGGCTTTGTCTAGAGGTATTGCCGTTCCCCCACGGCCAGTAACAGAGATCCCTTCATTCTCCTAAAAATGATTGCTGAAAACATTTTGTATTCTTAGTGAAGAATCACTAAAAAACTTGGATATCTTTCCCTATTCCTTATTTTTTCTTGCAATTTTCAGATCACCTACTTCCTTTTCCATTATATTACAACAATGAATGCCCAGAAAATTTAAGCAATAAGGTTCTGTCACTGCCTCATGTAGCAACTAAGAAATAATATGCTCAACACGACTGCTTCCCTCTCTGTTACAATTCTGCAAGCATAAAATCACTTTAAATAAAAACAAAAAAAAAATCCACCTCCACTTCTATGTAATATTCATGAATTTTTTAATAAAAAATATGGAATTGTTCAAACGATGAAGGGCAGTACTTTGAAATGCAAAATTCAGCAGGGACAGCCTTGCCTATAAAACCCATCTTTCACACATGCGAGGGATTTAAGTCGGTAACTTCACGTGGGTTGGAACCGAGCTGGACGCAGCCACATCACTCGATACCCAGGGTTGAGTTTTGTGCGCCGCCTCCTTCCACCCGTGTTAACGTTGTACTCGCGCCGAGCATCAAGCGCCCTCAGCTCCCAGGGACTGCAGCGAAAATGAGGGTATTTCGCACTTTGTAGGATCGTACCTTTAATCAATAGCCTTTTCCGCTTTGAACAGAAGGAAAAAAAACCAACCCAAGAAACAGCTTTAAGTCTGCCATGACAATTTTAACCAATTAAATTTAAACTTCACTCATTCTTACTACAACAATTTGATGCAAACTCAAAGTATTTCATGTCTGAATCCTGCATGGGGATGCTATTTAACCTGATCCCAGCCTTAAGGATAAAGATTCTGTTGTGAAAGGAAAAGAGGAAGAACAGATGGAGAACTGAGGTGGAAAGGTGGAGAAGACCCAATGCAAGGCTTACATTTACTATGCTTTAAAAGATATTTATTATGCTTTTTTAAAACCACATCAAATTGATGACAACTTTTGATACTGTAGAAATTAAAGTAAAAATATATGATTGTTTCTATTCCGCGTAAGCAGAGCTGAGTGACTGTATTACAGATAGGCTGTTCCCAGAATTAAAACCACCATCCATACCAGTTGCTGAGGAAGGTGTCATTTTCATCTCCTCTCCCATGACATCCCTCAACTTCCAATGTCCACATATATTCCAGCAAGGTAGTCCATTCTCTTTACAAGTTGCAGAGAAATTATTATGCATGGAAGTGCATATTAATCCGGTCCAGTCGTGACTCTACCACTGACTTCCCACATGAATATGCACAAATCAATTAAACCTCTGAATGCATCAATTTCCTTCTCGAGTAGTACTGATAATAATAATAATAGCTGCCCATTGTATAGGGCACTGCATGTAATATTTTTAATGCCTGCTAATGAAATGTGCCATTAATTATTAGAACGCGGTTTGGTTTTGAAAGCCAAGTATCAGCGTGTCTCAACTTTGTATTCAAAGTGACACAACTTGAACACTTCCAAAAAACTGACTATGGGAAAGTGCTTACAAGTATTACAGCAAATCCTGCTTAAAAATCAAATGCTATTTAAATCAGGATGAGAACTTCTAGATCTTACCAGCTATACTGCAGAGAAATTTGCAGTTAAGGGGTTAATCAGATTAGATGGGAGTGGTTATAGGCTCCGTGCCACAGGTTTTGCCCTTTGTGGCTTCTCACATCCCAGACTTGGAAAATATGAGCTGTGATACTGAGAAAGGTAAGAAGCCAGCACAGCCCCATAGTGATAAATGAGTTTGCATCATCTGTCATTAGAACTTCCTGCCAACAGGGTCATTCCCTATTAAATTACCACTTGTCAATGTTTAAAATACTGATTGATAAATGACTGTGCCAAAACTGATAACACAACAGCTTTTATTTTCTAATATTCTTGGTTACCACATTCTGCTACTTCAAGATACAGATATAGCAGGGTTTTTTTTTCCAAGTACTTTAGTGAAAGACAATTTAATCTAATACAAAACTAACAGGTACTGTATAATGATTGGTCCTGATATACATTACATACTATTCTTCTTGCCAAAATAAACCTACTGGCGATTTAGCGATATGGGCAGATCCAAGTTTCACATTTCATCAAATGCTAGTAATCTGTTTTATCAATATAAACTGCATTTTAATGAAAAAATTCTTTTCTTCAGTACACTTCACTTTTAATGCCCTGGAGTATAATAATTCGTTCATGCTGTAGAACAAGAATGTTTTACAAGACCTTAACTCTCCAGAGAAATTTCTCTGTAAATACAAAATGCAAGCTTTATGGGAATGTGTTGTATGCAACATGAGCAGTACCCAACATAATAAAAAACTAGGTTGCACAGAGAATTCTGCTTAAGTGTCCTTGTGAGCTATTGTGAGACTAAATGGTTATTATGACGGCGTTTAGTGGAATACCTATACGACAGATAAAAGGGAGTCAGTAAAACTATTTTTGTCCCTGAACAGATAAAAAGAAATTACTTTTTAGAAAGTTTTGCAGAATGACTGCATCCCAGCAGACTGCTCAGCCAGGTCCCCCTCTAGGAGGGCACTCTCGGTCTGCTGCTGCTGCAGAGTTCTGGGGATATTTTGGGGATAAAACAGGCATGTTCTGCCTGGAAGACCAGGCTGGGGCACCAGCTAGTCCTCTGCGATACAGAGAGAGAATGGAAACTCTTTCATCATCCCCCAACCTCCCAGACGGCACACAGTGCACGGGTGGAAAGAAGCATCATGTAAGGAAGCACCACTGAATATAGATGCCTGAGACACCCTTCATTCAACCACCCAAGCCCTTGCTGTAGGTGCGGCTATCTGCACTTAGCACCTATCCCAGAGATGCAGAAGGTAAGCGACTTGCTGCCAAAGGCTCCAGGACTGAAAGACTCCATTTTATGCCCCTTTTAAGCCAGCACTGCACTTTCCTCCCCATAGGGGCTGTGTCCCAGATCTTGAGAGCATCCCTCGTGCTTGTTGCGTAACTCTTAGCGTGCCAACACCAACCCTCAAAACCTGCTTGCGGCAGGTGAGGAGGAAAGACATTCAGGGGAGTAATTTCCATCACCCAGTTCTTCAGCAGCAAGCCCCAAGGTAGGAGCAGTCTATTGGCGTTTTCTAATTATGCTAACTACCCATAAACCGTGGTGGCAGGCAGGCTATGCCTACCAGAGAGCACGGCGCACCACGGAGAAGCCTGAGTCACCACCAAAGGCGGTAGCTAGCTTCAGTACCAGAATCACTGCAATTAGCATAGTACTCCACCTAAGCTAATACATGCTATTTCACTGGAAGGCTAATTAGCCAAAAACTGCTCCTCTAAGGTATACTGCTTCCCATATGCAAGACAGTTCACTGGAGCTCACTTGGGTACCACTGCTGAGCATCTCTCTGTGCAACGCAGACACGTCCCCAGTGCCCATCTATAGCTCTGGGCTCTTGTGGATGCACGTCCCTCCTTGCTTGTTGACATCTGTATTTTTCCAGCACAGCAAAGCTATTGTATAGCATTAGGATTACAGAGGAAGGGGGAGCCTCTTAGTTACCTAAACAGAGGTCCAAAGTTCAGCCCTGCAAGCCCGGTCCAAATGATGCAAATTTTTTATTTCCCTAAAACCGTGTTCCCCACACGTGGCAGTCAGGTTTCTGTACAAGAGACACTGTCAGCGTCTTTTAAAAACTTCTGCTTTAGTCAGGAACTCCCTTGACTGGCCCTAAAATACTCCCTAGACTGGCAAATTCTGCCTCTCTCACACTATAACTAAAAAAATATAAAATCAAATGGTTGAAAATGCCCCGCGAACTGTGCTAAGTTATAAAAGCGAATGAAAAAACAACAGTCTAAAATCTTTAATTCTACTTCAAATTGTATAACACTGACAGCACAAGAGCTTTGCTAACAAGTTCCACTTAAAAGAAGCTATTTTATATTTTCTGCTTTAATGCTCATCCTCTCGTTTCTTTTATATTATTCCACCTTAGTCCAATGTGCATTTTGAGCTCTTAGGAACGTTACTTCATTCTTGCTTCTAAAAACATCTTGTTTTTCTACCACATTGTGGTGATAATAATAAAGATATACTACAACCAGAGGAACAGCAATAATAACCGAAATGTAAACTACTAATTTCACTGAAATGAATTCCGAGGAGCACCTCCTCTGACCCTGCTTTGCCGACTGCCACAAACAGCACGGATGCAGATAGGCCGAGAGAATTAATACAAAATATCAACAAAGACCTTCCAGAGGTGTTCCAGCGGGGTCTGCTGGCATATGGAGACCTGAGTATCAAAGTCAACATCAGCAGAAAGGGGGTTTTCTTCCTGGACCATAGTATTCCAGTGCAAAAGTGGAAACAGACTATATCAAAATAGACTCTATGATTGTATAGGGAAAAAAGCCATTTAGGATTTTGTTTATAATAGACAATCTACTGAAATCAAGCCAGTGACAATATAAGTGTGAATTACCATGTTTTTAATTCACTGTGTTATAAAACCCCAGTCTGACAGGCGGCACCTACGGCAGGTAAGATCAGCTACTGGTCTACATCCCTCGCCACACCTATGCACTGTGAAGCAACAGCCTTAACTTGGAGGGTTTTTTTTGTCTCCAAGCTTAGAAATACTCCGAGACGTATTTCTACATAATATACTTCATCAGAACATATGAAGAGGAGAATCAGAGTCAGAAATTACAGAGGGTGAATATACATGGAGTGGCTGTGGCACCGCAGGCCGCAATACGGAAGCTAGTCCTTGTCAGAACCAGAAAACGGGAGGATTAGGTCAGTAAATTTCTTATTCGGCTAAATCCTCAAATCCTTTCATCTCTTTCATTGCCAGATAAGGACCACAGTCTGGTTGCTTGCTCTGGGAACACCAATACGTGCCCTTATGGCAAATATTTATTAAAAAGAAGATTCTTTATTTAAAAAAAAGCATCAATAACTTCCTCTCGCACACAGACAAGAAGTATTTAAGTGATCATTACATGTATGTGTAATGGTACCTCTAAGAGTATTCACAAGTATTTCCCAGGGTATCCTTCATCATCATACCCTCGCTCTGAAGTGATCACTTACTACGCTGCTTGTGCTAGTTTGTGTGCCCATCATCTACAGTAATTACATTAAAAGGTAGATACGTTACAGGATTAACTCATGTGACATCCTCCTTCATTACACTGGTTTTGATCAGGGGTCAGGTATATTTGATTTTGCCTGACAATTGCAACATTAACCTAAAATAATCTTAAAAAGATCACCATCACATGTAGGAGGATGGTTTCTTAGATCAACTCTCTCCCAAATCCAAATGGAGCTTACATTTAAGACACAAACACACCCCGAGACATTCACGTGCAAAATAAAAGAGGTCAAAGTAAAGGAAAAAAAAACACCCTCGTTATTTTGCCTTCAGAATTTTTAAATATTTTCCCAACATCTCAGCAAAATCATGCATTTTAAAAAGACTGCAGGCACTGAAATGATTGTCAGTCATGCAAATAATCACTTACTTACACTGTATGAGTTTGGTTTGGATAAAGCAAATTACCATTTGAAAATAACTTGAAAAACACTCTGGGCTAAGAGCTTGCTTTATAAATTTTAGCTTGGCCACAATTTTTCTTAACCTTTTTCTCCTCAACCTCCATTCAGTTGCTATACTTATACAGTTGAAATTAAACAACAGCATTCCATTGCCACAGGTGCATTCAACATTATTTAAAACATGATCTTGTGAAGAAATAGTAAATACTGGAGCTGAAGGTCAAAACCCAAAGATCTTCAGAGCTATGCAGCAGCAGTCCTTTCTTCTGCCTTTTTTTCCCCCCTGTGACGATATTGAGCTTCACCTAATAAAAAACAACCCAGAACTTACAGCTAGAGTTAGCTGTTGAATAAAATACGTATTAGAAATACTAGAGCTGATCGTAAGCTGCGTTTCTAATTACTCTGCTGAGAAAGCTGCACGGTCACACAGTTGTTTATGAACATCTTCATTTTGTCCGTCACTGCTGAAAATGGCTTTTCGATATAGTTTTGAGTGCAACAACCACAATAAAAACGTGAAAGGCGTCATGCTTTCTGAGACGAGATTTCACACAGGAGCGGGACGTTAAGAAGAGGACACAGTAAGATGGGGACTTGCCACTTGACCAGTTTAGGTAGTAGAATACTGATTTCGCCCCCCTAACCACCTTCTGCTTCGGACAAGCGATCGCCGTCCGTGTGACTTCGGACTAGCTTGTCAGGTCTCGTTTGACCCCATCTGCCAGGGCTGACGAGTCCAAAGGAGCCGATTTAATATATGAGACAGGGTTATCACACCTTCATCTCCAAAATCAGGCTTGGGCCACGTGAGGCCCAAGGTATGCCAAAAAACACGGGACCCTTTTAAAATGGCTCGATATCAAATATGCTAAGCATTCACAGCATTCCCTCGCTCTTGAAAACCATGGCCTCTAAGAAGCAATAGTAGATCCTCAAAGATATATAGGTACTGATCTCCACCTCCATCCAGTCAGCCAAGTCCCTAAGGAACACTGGAGAATTTTTACCCACTTGCCAAAAACATAGGTTTTAGAGACTTAACTTTAGACACTGATTTTTAAACGATTTGCATCAGTGCTTTAGAATATAAAGTTTTCCAAGACACTGAAATGAAAACCTTGCAGCGTGAACATCAATAGAGTGCACGACCTGAGCTCCTCTGCTAAAAATCTCTACCCCAAACTACCAAAAATGTATATCTAGCCTTTGAAATAACTCTAAGTACAAGCTGGTCAGGGACAAAGATCCCAAGTGTGGCCAGAACTTATTATCAGATCAACAGCCAGACTCTTGCAGAGTCATTATGGTGCTTTCCATCCTTATTCCAGCAAAAAAAAAAAAACCCATACCCAGCATTGTGCTGGTTTTAAGAGTATAATCAAATTGCAGAATCATACTGTATTTAGTACCGGTCCCATTGAAGCAAAGTTCCTGTTCAGTGGTGGGAGAGTCCCTTATAACAGGAAAAACAATCGTGCCAGGTTTAATCAAAAGTGAAAAGGATCTAGCGAATGTTCCCTTTGAGCCACATAACCCACCGCTAATTTCAAGGCGGGCTCTGAAAGGAGGGTAATAAAAAACGTCCTTCAGAGTAACCGAGGAAGACTGAAGAGCAACTACCACTGCAGCTAATGCCAACATCTGCAAGTCTGCTCCCTGCTACTGGGATGCTTTCTGCCTACCTGGAAAGCAATAAAAGGAGAGGTAGGGGAGGGAAGAGGGAATAAAATCCCACTGCAACACACCAAGGGAAATATAGCTTCTTGACTACAGGCTTATCACTTTCACTGCTCTCTAGCATTTCTTTCTCCTCCTTGACCTCCCCTGTACAAATATATACAGAGCTGAGGAGCGGGCAACTCCTTAAAGACTAAAGCAAGTGGGAAATCACTAAAACAAGTGGGAAATCACTCATCCTGAACGATGCACGTTTGTACGACACGCGCTAAGGGCAGGCTCGGCAGATCAGACGCTGCCTGAATAGCCTCTGATTATTGAGATACATTTATCAATTAGGGGCTTTTGCATATTATCAAACTCTTTCATTAGCGATGCTTTAGTTGATTAGTCAGAACGCCACCATAAATAGAGAGTTTTGACAGACTGGAGGCAATTTATGACGTGGAAAATGTACTGACCTGCTCACATCAGGAAACCTGACTGGAAAATAAAGAACTTGGCACTTCGGTCTGATCATTTTTTCCAAATCCTTAGGTCTGTGGTCAGGAATCAGCTTCATAAATTTTCCAATGGATGTAAGAAACGATTCCATATTAAAAGCAGAGTTGAACACCACAACATCAGCAACCAAACTGTAAAAAGTGGTTAAGATTAATGAATGAACTGCTGCTGCAAAAGGAACAGAATTGCTTTAAATGCAACGGAAATAGGACACATATTCTCGCAAACAAACAAAAGGTGCAAGTGGAATGCTAATTAAAATCAGCCCTTTCACGTGAGTTAGGAGTAGCATATGTACCTTAAGGAGAAGTGTCTTGGATTTCTGCCTGTTCACTCCGAAATATTTTCAAACTTTTTTTCTTCTTAGCTAACTTATAAATTACTATTATTAATCTGAAGGAGCGCATCCTATTCTATCCGTGGATCACTTTTATTCATAAAATGGTAAGAATGATATTACTGCCATTACCTCCTGAAGTATTATAAACAGATAAGGCCCGCTGTAATATGACTTTTCTAGAAGTAAATTTGAGGAAAATTATAATTCTTTAGAAATAATCCTTCGCACTGAAGGACAACTCACCTTTGGATAACCTACCTGTGACTGACCAAGTACGTCAGGTAGCAGGATACTAGAGAAATAGATACTAGAGAATCTAGACTTTAACCTATGCATACATAATCCTAATTAAAAGTACATTCATTAAATATATATATATAAAGTACACATAGCACACAGTACAAAAATAAAAGTTTGAAAATATTTGGCATATCAATGCAATGTTTTGTTCTTTACTGCTGTGTTTTAAAACCAACCGGATCAGTAATTTTAAGATGTAGTTAACTGATAACGTAGGTACTGTCTCTCTGCTTAGAGTCAGAGTGGAGAAAGTGAGAAGCTATCAAAAAGCCTGAAATATCTGGAAGTTTATCCTGGAAGTGCTGACACAATCTTAGCTACACTGGCAAACACGCCACGCTAACGGAGGTAAGAAATGCTTTATGGCCGGTTGGTTTTCTCAATACGTTATATATTGTAATACAGACCTATGGGTCATAAGATACATCGAGGACACGTGTTCATAAGTCAACGGGCTGGTGAAAAGTATATTTGAGGTGAGAGGCTGTCATTCATCCTCACTGCATCTCACTGCTGTCTGGTCAAGAAAGAGAACTGACACGGCTCACCAAAGCAGCAGGAGTCAGCAGGAAAAGCAAAAAAACAAAAACATTAGAGAGAGAAATAATCCTTTTCAAGTCGGCTGCGGGAGCTGAAATGCTTTCTGGAACCCCACCCTCTTCCCCACCTATGGTTTTTAACCCGTTGGTCTCCACGTCTTTGTACAAACGACCCAGTCATCTTTCCTGCACTGATTTAATGACGGCATGACATCATCTCTGCTCAACTTTTTCCTAGAGGTTCTGCATATCACTGGCAAATTAGAAAGATCCTGTCACCATCACTGCTTGAGCAGCTAAAAGGAATCTCAGCCATCACTGAAAAGTGTGATTTCATTACATAAACTCTATGGAAACACTCGAGAGATTTAAAAAAAAAAAAATCTCTTCCCTAATTATCCCAAGCACCAACCTGGAGATTCAAAGTGCTCCAATTTTCATCATCTCCAAAGTCTCTATGCAAAACTGGGAAGATACATTTTCACATCTCTAGCATTTCTAACAGATTTGGAAGATGGGAAGATGTCATGTCTTTGCAGAAGAGCAGTAGATAGTTACGAACAGTACGGAGGAGCTGGTTTCTATCTGCTGTTAAAAATGGGGTTTCTGCAGCAACACAAACGGAAGATGAATATTATATAATTGCATGGAGAAGCTGTTGGAGTCTGAAGGAGACAGAATGGAACATCTATAAGTATATTTTTTTTTCCTAATAGGAGATACTTTTGTTGTCTGAAAAATGCATATTTTGAGGATAAATGTTTGTCAGCTTACAATAGACATGTGAAAAATAACTGCCATAATAAAGCAAAATATATATATACACACAAAAAAAAATTTCCTTGCCCCAGTGCCAAAAAATACATCTTTTTGTTATAACATCTGAAAATGGCTGCTTCTGTTTCCAAAAGATCTTTCACCGTATCTTCCCATCTTTAAGTTAGTGAAACATGTTGCAAGTGCAGCGGCAGAAGCAGCTACAGAACGGCCAGAGAATAGAGAGATCATTCTTTGAGAATTTTCAGTATCAACTGGCTTGTATTATAAAGATGCAAAAGCTTAACTCGTGCCTTAAAACTCTCAATCACTGTTCCTAATAGCTCTCCTACTAACAGTTAGGTGAGAAAGATCGCGGAAAAGAATTTATTTCAGTTTCAGAACAACTGAGTTTTGCTGTTTCACTTAGGTCTGTGCAGTGCCTCACCACAAAGCCTTTCAGTGTTGCCGTTATTAACTTCTTTCATTAACTCAGATTCGAGAAATACGTTTGTTTTTAGCAACAATAAAGGACCGCAGCCTTTAAAACGTCTGGGTATTTTAGCACTGCACAATTTCTGAATACTAGATGAAAGAAATATAAGGATTTATCTGGTATGTTTACTGCCCTCTCTTCACATGAAAAGTGCTGCAGTACATTTTAATTCCTGTTTATTCCCCTAAAACCCTCTCTATAATTTCAGTTGGATGCAGTAAAAGCTATGGCCGAGCAAGAGCTGATGAGCTGCAGCTTTGCGAGGCATCCGTGAAACGAAGCGGCCGGCTTACGGCCAAGGCACGGGGCAAAATCCGCACCACTAACAGGTACGCCGTGGTAGCATCAGTGGGCTTCGTACAAGAAACCGAGATGAGTTTACAGAGCAGATCGCTTCTGCCACAGCACTTTTATCATCCTCTCTTCGGGACTCTGCTGGTACCTCCGTTTGCTACGGGGTCATCATTTATACGGAGGAGGAGGACTCCTCAGGCTTATGAAGCTGCAAGGTTGTAGAGAGAAGGACACCTCAGTAACACAGAGCGGTGAGAGAAACACGTACCATGAAAGAATCTGGTTGTATCCATACTGAAAATCCCTTTCCTGGCATTTCTGGACAGGATATGCCAATTGATTCTCATGGAAGTAGAGGACCTTTTTCAATTTGCCAAGGTCAGGGCGGAGGGCAGCGAGTTCAGCCAGGTTAAGCACCGAGCTTGCAAAGAGGATCCTGGAAAACAAGGAGAGCAGTGTTTACTGTCTGTGAGCATGCTCGCAGGGGTCACCCCTTCCCCTTCTCCCCACCCCCCCAAGAAAAACACAACCCCTATAGGGACACATCAATAGCTAAGCCTTAATACCATGTAGCAGCATTCGAAGTTTTGATCTCTTAAAAAGCAGCTGCTAAGAACCCAACTAGAAAAGCACCGAATCTCATTGGTCTTCCCAGCTCAGTTACAGAGAGATGCAAAATAAAAAAAGCTGGATGGATTTTATTGAAAAAGGCAAGAAAAGCTGTATCTGAAGGACAAATGGAACAAAGATAAGGCTGACTAGGGAATACTTTGCTTGCCAGTTTCATTACACTTTACTTCTTTATGCAACCAACTACTGAAATTCAATATATGAGCAGGAATGGCACATGTTCATGTTATGACATAAACCCTTTTGATTTATGCAGTGCACTTATCTAGTACAGTCTATTTTTTTCTTCCCACCCTTTTTCTGTTTTATTTTCACATTTTTATTAGGTATCCTCTATAATGAAATGTTGTTTCTACCCTGGCACCCCAGTATTGCCGCAGCACTCCTGCAATTCCACAGTCTACAACGCTGCACGCACCCTTCAATTATATAAAGCAGGCACGAACAACACTAACGGGCTGCTACCTTAGCCTTGTGTAACTTACCAGGCTATCAGAAAATGAATGTATTTAAATGTGTAACATGAAATCGTGACCCTACGGTAACCAGTGGCAGATTTCCCCGCATTCACCAGAAGAATGTGAGAATCTCCTGTCCCCTGGCTAGCGCTGCTTTCAAGCAAACCGAATCCTGAACCTACAGAAAACTGCAGAGCCATAGACATTTCTCACCATAAGGGATTAAAATAAAATAATTGAGAACAGGTATTTATTGCACATAAAACACTAAGCTTTATTAAGCTAAACTCAAATGGTTTCAGCATAGCATGTTTCTGACTTTATTTTTTTGCTATCCACCATTTTAGTGGTTCAGATTCAGAACTGATTTATGCAATATTTAGTTCTTTCGAAACCGTTCCTATTTTTCCTATTTTTATTCCCACTCTTCCTATTCTTTATCCTATTTTATTCCTGTTCTTCCTATTTCTACTTGGATTTCCTGTTCCAGATTACTGCCAAACCCACATCACTAATAGTACAAGTTTCTGATCCTGTCAACCTTAAAACTCATGAACGTCCCCAAATAACGCTATGTATATATCACAATATCACCTATGCTGACACACACCATTCTTAGATAATCTGATTCTACAGAACAAACACTTCCTAGAGAACAGATCCTGTATCCATCTTCATCAACTTGAGTCAATGCTAATCTGAAAGGCTTACGAAAGTAAGAGACGAATGTTATTGCCTTGTTCATCAAATATTTGATCGTTCTAAAGGGACTGTCAAACGGAATGCCAATTAAGCTACGAGCTCGGGTTTATTATGAGCCATACTAAGAGGAAAAAATAGTTTTACATAAGTCATCACTTATTTGTCACGGAGGGTAATAATGTCTGGACCTCCTAAGGACCTGGGTGCCAGACTCAAAGCAGAGGCAGGAAAACTTGCTACGGGCGATGCGATACCCCTGCTCAGAGGTGGCGGTGTGTTTAGCACTAGGGTGACAAAGAAAAATACAAACGGTGCAAAACAAACCCCCAAATACTACTACAGAAGTGAGATTAAATAGTTGCTTGGCAAAATTTTGCCTGTTTCTGGATTGCACTATAGCTTATCCTTTCCTTTACTGATTTCTCAGAAAACCTCTTTCTGCAATGAGTTAGGAAGGAGGCTGAATTGATGCAGGGCAGCGTCTATGAACTCGCCTGCATTTGAACTAAGAGAATTAAAAAAAAAAAAGAGATGGCACATTGGGACTGAAAACACGGGAAGCTGCACGGAGCAAGGCACAAAAGCGAGAGTGGAAAGAGAAGACAGTGGGGGTGCCAAGGTTAACACGATGACTGGAGAGAAAAGGGCAACGGGGAGCATGATGAGAAATGAGATCCAAGATTTAAGCTTGGACAGAACTATGCAGCTCTGAAATATCTGAACTCGCTCAGATGGACAAAGGAATAACTCGGAAAGGAATATGAAAAAAAGATGGTTATATTCACACAGAAAGGAAAATAATGTTTGCAGTACCGGCTTTGACAAACGAGAGGATTCAAGAGCATCATTAGAGGGAGCTGGAGGATGGCTTCTAGTAAGGCAAGAAAGGCTGAAAACTTGGGAAGCTGGGAAGAGGTAGACCCAAACGTTCTCCACTGTAAATGGGAAGGGATAAGACTCAATTAACCAGCAGATCCCTTATCACCGCCCAGCCCATCGATAAACCAGTGTCAAAGGAATACTGTTGCGATCAATAGCAAATTCAGATTTAGTGCCTGAAATGATACCGCTTACATTTCTTACGGAAAAAAATAATGAAACTAAAGCCATTTAAGTGGTAACATTACTAGAAAACACCCTTCTTGAGTCGCTCGCATTATTTCACAGCATTTCCAGAATTGAACCCAACAAACATGAGATGCTCTTATACTTGTTTCTTTACTGCCATAAAAGCTGCTAACTACCAGCGATAACCAATTTCTCCAGCATTATCAGCTTAAATAACACCTGGCAGCACGAGTCCCCGCCAACATGCCCACAGAGCAGCCACGCACGTGGCTCATGGGCTCACGCAGGGCACTGGAGGATATGCTGGAGCCTATTTCCACTTAACACCTATTACAAGGGGAAGAAAGGAAAGTTTAGTGTAATGTAACACGCGACATAAATATATGTCAGTTGTCATTCCATGTGACATCAACTTTCATTTTACCTCGGGTTATTATTTAAGTAATAAATCCTAACAAGGTGAGCTTTATCATCCCACGGAGTGTATCCGGGAGGTAGAGACACAAGGTGATGGCAAGAACGCTCGAAACGTGATAATTCCTGACAGCTGCTGCTTGAGCACAAGTTAAATTGAACAGTTTATCTCAGCATAAAGATGTTATAAGGTTTTATGTTTAATTTAAAAAAATTAACATAAAACCCAGAGAAAGCCGAGTTAGGCAATCTTTCACAAACATGACATACTACAATCACTGTATAAGCTGGATTAGTACTTATTACCATGCTACTAGAGAATTAAGCTGTTTTTAGACCACCAAAGAGCTTTAAATTGCAACTTTTGTCTCTGTAAGAGAAACCTATATTTAAAACGTCCGCTAAATTCAAATTAACAGCCACATCATTAACTTACCATCTCGCAAACCCCCCCCCCCCCCCTCCACAAATTTCAACTGTTGTTATGGTATTCTTACCTAGACCTATCAACGCTACCACACAGAATATATACACCACTCTTCAATAACCATATTGCGCGGATCCTCGCAAAACCTGCGCTGAAGGTCACATTTCTAACATGACTGCCTTAGCTCTCCTCTCCGAAACAGCCCCAAGTATTTTCCTGAGTTACAAATGATCTTGCATAGAGCAGGACCATCACACACGCAGCAGCGCCACTGCCTTGGAGGCTGGCCAGACTTCAGGGCCACCATCCACACAAGCTCTGGTCTTACACTAAGCTTGTGCTTAATCTGAATCACTTCATAGTCCTTCTGACTTCTGAGGAACTACTTATGTCAATTCAGTTAAGCGCGTGCTTAATTCATACAAATATTCATGGGAAGGAAGCTGAAAGGGCTTGCAGGTTCAGAGCCACGATGTGTCCGGAGAACGCTCCGACCTTTGCTATTGTCTTCCCCATTATTTTATTCCAAAGGACTGAAAAGCTGTAAAATATAAAAACTTTTACTTTTCTTAATTACTGGCAGACAAAATGACTAACATAGGTTTCCATTTATATCACGCAAATTATAAAAGTAAAGGTGCTAAAGTGTTTTTCTTTTGCTTTATAAATCTTCTTCCTGTCACGTAACCATGATTTACTCTTTTATGGCATTACCCTAAATCTTTCAATTAAATTCCCATGCAACTTAACTAAAAACACATTTTGCCTTCCCCTTGGGAGACCACACAGGGCATATTTATGTACCTATGGATATGGAGGCTGAACTCTCCAATTCAGCAGGCTCACAGCACAAAGCGCGTTTAAAACAGCACATGGTTTGTACTGGAATACTCTCTCTGTCTGGCAGAAGCTCTGGTGGCATGAAGGACTGCTGGCCGTGGCCACCGTTTGCCTTGCAGCACAGGTAACCCAGCTCTCCCTGGAAAAGGAGGAACACTGTAGGGTACGATCCTGTGGCAGCACAGGGACCGTCCTGCACTGCAGGTGAAATCCAAGGTCATAAACCTCTGCTGCAAAACAACTACGTTCCCAGTAAAATGAGTTTATGACTGTGGATCTGGCACTCCAGAAAAGAGGTATGAGCACTCTTTGTCTGCCAGGCGCCGTGTTACAGTAAAACAGAGTTAGATTTGGGCATCACTACGAATATGAGCCTTTCAGGGGATACAGGTACTAAAAAAAAAAAAAAAAAGACTGTTCATTAGATGGCACTGACTGAATTGAGGAGGAGAGGGTGTGACTGGAACTAAAATCTGGAACTAAAACATTGAGCACTTGGAGGCATCAAATCCCACCGTACGTCTCACAAGGCATCGACTGCTTTTCCCTTGCTGAGTCCCAAATTATACTGTACCTATAAATACCTTTCTTTTTCCTGACATTTCAAGTGGGAGGCCTAACGTCATCCAGCAGAGCCCCAAACCCTCAGACTTTTAGCTCACATAGGCTTTATCCTGGGCATGGTTCTTGTGCACCCAGCAGAGCGAAGCCAGGGTGCCACCGGAGACCGCACAGGCACTACGACCCAACAAGCAGTCATGGATAACCGTCAAGCACAGGACACAACCACACCACCCCCGATGGCTACATTTTCTCCAGCTGATCAGGAAGCAACCAAAATCTTATAGCAAACAGCAGCAGCTGTTAGGGGAGCCATCTGCAGTGAGGTTAGGGCCAGCTCGTCCTCGGGTGAAGGCATGCACGGTTGGGGCAAGAAGTCCTGAACTCTGCTCTGCTCTGCTGCACCCTTAAAGGTCAAGGAAAAGACAAGAGGTATGACCATAAACATATGCACCTTGAGAAACAACGGCTTCACAGACGATGCTGTCTTCAAGCTCCTCAAGACCAAACCGGAGGGCTTTGGCTCCTCCACCATACAGTTTCCTTGATTTCAACCCAAGTCCGTGGATTTGGCTTTAAGATATTTTTCAAATGTAAACCGTGTATCAAATAGAATTATTCATGCCTGGAATGTTAAACAGACCAGTTGTTTTTGTTTATTACTCCACACGTTTTTATGAGATCAACTTGCAGAAGCTGCATTTTTACCACTAGACCAAGAATACACAAATTGCAATCAGATATAAAACGCTTTTCCATTTCCCATTAAACAATAGATGACTCTGAATTTCCGAACAGTAAATACTAATAAGTGATAATATATGACAGTATATGGCATAATAAATAATAAATTAACAGTAATTTTTTTGACACGGAACGTACAAATGTCAAAAATGCTTATAGATATTATAATATATATCTCATAAATTAAGGTTTTTCTAGATAGAACATAATCTGAAATGTTTACAGAAATAATTAAGTCTTACTATTTTAACGCTCTCTATTTTTCAGAGCAAATCACAAGGGTTGTCATGCCTTTCATCTTAATTAGGCCATGTGTTTGTCTTATTTATTTGTTATGTACTTTCATAAACGTTTACAAATATTAATTGTAAAGAAAAATATTTTTTCCCCTTGCTGTAATTACTATATGTACATATAGTGCACAGTGATAAATATTCATGGCTGCTACCAGTTCAATAGTTTTGGATTTGGGGTTTGTCTTGTGTACTAAAACACAGTAGACATTAATAGCTTGTCTGAACTCACACCGCCAATCCCCTTTGAATATTTTCATTTAAAAATACATTCTCCCTCCCTCGCTTTGTAGTACGGTATTTCGGACTGTAGCTGAAATTCCTGTTCCTACTGCCACAGACCTTAGTTACGTTTTCCAGAAGAATTTACTGCCTACGAATCAAATGCCTTTTCCCCTTCTTCGTACATCCCACGCCCCAAACAGAACTCTCAGCTCTCTGCAGGCACACTGCTCTGACACAGCTGGAGTAGAAGGGGGCTGCGTTTCCAGCCCCACTGTCGCATGTCCCACCCCTCCCTGTGTCCCCTCATGCCACCCAGGTTTTCACACCTCTGTTAGCACCATGGGTAGAGTTCTTGAGAACTTCCCATCTCAACCTGCTGCCCTCGCTGATGTTATCCAGCAAAACTAGGATGGGACGGAAGCCGAATAATAGCAAATCTCTCACCTTTGAAATACTCAAGGGGTTACATAAATGGATTATTTAATTCATAAATTATTTGGGTTCTCTCTCAATTCCTTCCTGAATTGATACCTCAAATAGCTGATCGGAATATTTACATGCAATCCAATCCTACAATCCAGGTTTGGGAGCCAGATCCCCAGCTGACACAATTGGTTAAGAGCTAGCCTTAAATGCATACCACTATTTTCAAAGACGTTTAACTCAAAGACACCAAAAAGGATGTGAAAACAGCTAATCAAAACTATCTTTCTATTTAACGTCAAGAAGTAAGCTTGAAAGAGACACTGTCACAGATCAGACTTTTAGATGTTTGGGGGCGGGGGGGGGGGGGGTATTCTGTTTGGATTGCTTTGGTTTTTAGGCAACAGCACTGAAGCCTCCTGAATTTTGTTAAGCGTGTGGTACTATTTTTTCCCCTGATTTGTAATTAAATTTGGCTTCAATTAATTACTGACAGATGCACATTCTTACTTTAGTGGCCAGATTGTTCACCATGGGCTACCTCGTCCTCTCTGTTTCCACGAAAGGAGAGGTTGAGACCAAGCAGCTATAGCTGCAGTGATGGGGAGAAGGAGAAAGCCAGGAATCCGCATCTTCTTCCTTGCTCAGGTTTCATCAGCATTAAAAAATGAAGCAAAGGCATCTTATCAGAGCGGAACATAAGCAGAGCAGAATAACTCGCTGGTGAAAAGCAGCCATTGCTGGAAGGTTTACATAAGATATACGGACTACCGCTGCTCCAAATCGTGCTGTGATGGAGCAAGAAACAGGTGAGAAGCAAGAGAAAGGACGTTGTGTCCAAAGGCAACAGATTCACCCAGGGTAAATATACAGGACATAGTGATATATAGTGAAAAGACTTATTTAAAGAAAAAGACGTGTAAAACTGATGTTCTACTCAATTAGGTAACATTTAAATAGCATTATTTCTTATTTTAAAGTCTGCAAATTCATTCTGTTGGGTATCTTATCTGTCCAACTCTGGAATAAAACCAAACATGTCAGATGACCGGCACGAGAAAGGCAATAAGCCCAAGAGGCTGTACCAACACAGAGAAGTCCTAAGACTACACGTAACACTACTATTCAGTAGCAAATCTGAACAACAAACTTTGAGAAGCATTAATTCACATCACCTGGTGTCAATCCGGATCCAGGAGAGACAGTGTCACGGCTCTATGGACCTCACTGCAAGCTCGATTGGATTTATACCACTGAAGGGGAATCAAACTGAGTCAGCACAGACTCACCACAGTAGTGAGAGTTTCCCTTTGAGAGGTTTATATGAATAAATACTCTAACGACTGAACGGTAAAGTAAAACAATGGCTGCTTTTCCTTTATTTTAAAAAAGTTGTGACCAACTCAAAACTCAAATCTTCTCCCAGTTTTCAAGTTTACACATTTTCTATTTTAAACCAACAGAAGCCCCACTCACTTTGCACAATCACAGAGATGATGAGCAGGGTCTTAGAAAACTGGCTAGCAGTTTTACATTTCAAATGTTCCAAAAATCCTGTTCTCCAAAGTCTTTCAGACTGTTTTGTACGTTGCTTTATGCACCTTGATATCTAAACACTTTTTTTACAAATTTGAAGACTGTCGCTGAAAAGAACTTTGTTTTCTTACCAAATAGGTCTCACATTTTTCTGTATATTCCCTGGCTCTGATTTCATCTCGCACAATCTGTAAACATCAAGTCCTTTAATACGTATTTTTATGGAAGCTCTTAGCTGATTTTCTCAAAAAATTTCCACTCCAGAGCATCAACCCAAGGCATAACTACTGCCTATGAATGGGGACCTCAGGAAAAGCAGGATTCTTCCCAGAAAACTAATACAGTCCTCGAGAAAACTCAGACTGTCATAAAACCTGAGCAGCTGGCAACTCTGTCACCATGAAGTATCCATATGGAAGACCGAGATGTGTCAAACTACCCAAAACGAGTTTGGATAGTGCAGAAGATGGAATAAATAATTCAGTATCTTCAACACTTTCAACAGCAGGTAGTAGATATGCTACCTGCTCCTACAACGTGCCAAAATGTAACATGCGAGTGAGAGCGAGCGAGAGAATGCGAGTAGCTCCAACCTGTTTTCATGGGGATATTTTGCTCGAGGAACTTCTCTTTTTAGAGGCATATGATCCGTATCAGATGTTTGTCAGGAGCAGGCAGCGCTACAGAACATTAGGAATAACTTAGTGATTTTAATATATATATTCACAAAGTGCATACTCCTTCATATACATATATAAAAAAACCATATCAATCAAATATTGCAAAAAATTATAAGGAAAGTGCAAATATTCATTTCTCACCACTTCCCCTCGCTCTTCTACAAGATTTGTTGCTGCAGCACAGCAGCAACTTTCCTGCCATAATAGAAGCTGAGCAAACTATTCAATGTGGTCAGTGAACTGGCAATGAACTACAATTCAAATGCTTCTGCGCTGTGTTCACGCAATAGTTCGGCTCTAACGCTACACTGTGCAGTGTCCATCTTCTTCCTTCTCTTCCCAGAGGCAAGAGCCACACGTTGGCACGTAACAGTACATCATGCATACTTCCAGAAGATAAAGTGGCACTTCTGTTCCCTAAGAAATTAAAGTAGGACTATTTAATGCTTAAGAGCCTCCAGACCTGTAGATCTAATATCTATTCTGTGTAATAAACTAAATGAGAAAGTGCCATTAGAAGAGAGGGCGTGTCACAGCACACTGGTCGGAAGCCCCCAGGAGAGTAGGGGCTCTCTGATTTGCCTGTTGAGGTCAAAATCAAATATCGTAACTACTTCTCAAATATTAGCGTGGGACGACATGAGTTACTCACTAGCCCTGAGAGACCACGACCACTGCAACATCTTGCTGGGCATTCAATGCTTGCTCCTGCAGCATCCCTTTAGGTAAAAGGTGACTCTCAGTCTCTGAGACCACAAAAAAGGAGGCTGCAGGAGAGCCCCACTTACTAGTAGGTATCAGAGGACCAAAGCCCTACCTACATGGAGATATTTATCAACCAGCACTTCACCAAAGCCATGAGGACAGCCCATAGACCAATGTTCAAAAGCATATCGATAAGGAAAAATTCAGCCTTTGTGTATTGCACACTATTTTCAGCCACTAGGCTTTCTTATTAGATCATTTTTTAACTCGGCAAAGCCCATACTCACTACCAGATTTGAACAATTACACCGAAATGGCTGAATGACCGACTGAAGTGAGATATCAAAGAAGTGAGACAAACACCCTCCTAAATTCAAAAGCTGCCAAACATATTTCATCAGACTTTCAAAAAATAATTGTTTTGTCTGTTCCGAATTAAGCTTTAAGTGCCTTAAGAGAGGTTTCTCTGCAAACATGGCTAAAGATCACAAAGGGGAGCATTTGGATTGAATGTAACTCTTCAGTCATATACTTATTGACTAAAACTTGCATCACGCCTGGCATACACCATAAACTGTTTTATTTCCATTTACATAACAAGATTTTAAGTGTAATCTGTATTGATGTCCTATCATTTTATTTCACACGTTATCATAACAGGCCTCTATCTATAATGCCATCAGCAAAAGAGAAGCAATAAGAAAACGTCTCAGCTCTGCAGCTTGGGCAAGGCAGTTTGGAGCTCCTGGCATGGGACATAGGGGACCAACACAAGAGCGGAGGCATATAGGAAAGAAATCTCCCCCTCATTCAATTTTTCTCGCTTTCAAAAGAAGAGATCTTTCTCTCATTCCAAAGATACTGTGCTAAAATAGTGAGAGCTTTTGACAGTTCTGAAACGGAAGCCTTTTGCCCATTTTTAAAATGGTCTCCAGCTCCTGGCTGGGAGTTTTGCAGGGTTAGCAACTGCACTAGTCTCATACAGTCACATTAAAGTCAACTTGTACCACACGGACGGACGCGTTCCCCAAGTGAGCAAACTGAACCCCAGCGCTGCAGCATTTGTAGGTTTTCCCCACATGGAAAAATCAAATAATAAAATAATAAACTAATAATAATGCTTTTAGGCTTCCAGCTATTTAACAAATTATTTTTTTCCCAACACCTGTCATATGTAACACTGTATCTTGAAACTTCTGAATTCCTTTTATCATTAAAGAAAGCTTCCAGTGCTGAATGCCCACTATTCCGCAGTAACATGCAGGAGAAACACACGCCTCTGGGTCTGAAGCCTTACACAACAACGTCAGAGGAATACACCAGCTACTTTTAATCTTTAAGATTGAGAAACTGAGGCCAAAGCTTGCTTATCAAGGGCCACAAAGAGAACCAGTGCCACAGTGAGAACTCAGGAGCCCAAGCCAGAGTTGAAGACAAGCGAGTGTCACGGTCTAGTGATTTAATCAACTCGTAGATGATCACGTCACTGTTTACATTATCTTATGGACCCTGCTCACCACAGTACCTGACAGACGTCCTGAAATAAAATGTTATCTTCGTGAGACTGTACATTAACAATTCAGTGTTTTCAGATACCGTATTTTCAGGCACAGACAGTACCCGTACACGCACACACGTCTGCATGCATGCACACACAGGTATACAACCCATATGCATAACATGTTTATAGACTATACGCATATATATTTTCTGCACTTCTATCAAATTCCACCATAAAACTGTGAAGCACTCCGTTCTGAATTAAGCTATTTAATCTGTGGCCAGGAAAATCATTGACAACAGCTAATACGTTATTAGGAAAAGATCATGCAGCTGTCTGTCACAGAAAGCTAAAAATCTGTTCGAGGTGGCTGGCCGACAAGCTTTCTTAGCTGCAAAACCTGAGCAAAGCGGAACAGTTTTGGTCAAGGTCTCCCAGTAACCCCATTTTTCCAGCGATGCCTTTGCACTACTCATAAAACCTTTCAGGGACTCCTGAAAAGGAAGCTTTACTCAAGTTGTTCATCAAGATGACCGGAGATGTTCTTTGGAAAGTATTTCCAAAGAAGTTCTGGCACACTGGTAGCTGTACAATCATATGGGATTAATTTTCTGTATATATCTCTATATATTGCCGCACAAAACAAATTAACTTCAAAATTCAAAGATCTTTATACAGCCCTGTGCTCCTAGGTACAAATATTTAAGTAAGCTCTACTTCCTGTCAAACACTGAAATGGATATTTAATTACACTAAATTATTATAGATACAAGTAGTAAAATGTCTTTTCTGCCTTCTCTGTGAGCTCCTGCGTCTTGGTATTTCTTGCACTGGGTATAAAAGATAACAATATTATCTGCGATTTAAATTCCTGCTTCTGTTAAAATATTAAGCATGTGCTGGACACATAAACACATGCCCAGAAGTCATCTCACAAATACCCCCCCCCATAAGGGATGACTCTACAACCTGGCTCAGGAAAACTATTTATTTACCACGTTCCTTCCGCCAGCATCTTGCCGGGATTTCAGGATGCCATCCCTTCACTCACCTTTATTTCTTTTCTTAAAAGGAAATGAATAAACAAACAAACCACAAAGAAGAAAGGAACTTAACCGTTCCAGCCCCAACCGAACCCAAAACTCTCCTGTGACCGCCACCTGTATGCCCTCAGCACAGCGGGAGCGGCCCCAGCCTGCAGGCACACCAAGAGGGGGAAATGCAACTCGGGGCTTCATATATGGTATTAAAGGAATATATTTAGTGTTTTTAAAACATATATATATATATATATATATATATATATGGGAAATCTCCCTCTCTCTCTGTGACACAGGACCCATGGGTTGACTTGATGAGAAAGAAGCAAACCAGTACATAAAAGTATAAAAACTTATTTTCTTCCTTTCTTGTTGCCCCTGTGTTTGGATAAATGACCACAGATATTAGTGGAAAGTACACAAACAAGGAGGAGAAGGGCACTAGTAAAGAATGTCAAGCCAAAATTACATCCCTCAGGGTGATACAGTGCATGTCCTGACCGGTCCCACCACGGACCTCCTTAAGGCTACTGTTTCAAGGAGAAATTTAACAAGATTACACAGAAACAGTTCGAGATTGACGTTTTCCAGCTTTGTGTCATGTTAGATTATTTGAATGAATCTCAACTTTTAAAAACAGCCAAACACCAAAGAAAAGCAAACGAGGACTGTAAAGAAAACCAAACTCGTAAGAAATAAGACTCTTACTAGAAGCAAACGAGCCACCCGTGTTGAGCATTAGCCATGGTAAGAAGAGGTAACAATGTCTTTAAAAATACATTCTTTTTCTTGCAAATTTAAAATAAAAAAATGCTGATTATTCCATTAGCAATTTTTACTGGCGACATTACTCAGGTTGCGCCTACGGGTCTTTGCACGCCCACCTCAGGAGAGTGACTGGATGAACCCAGGCTTCCCAGCAGGGCCGCTCTCCCAGCCGCACCACCTTGGGCGTTCAGAGTTAAACAATGCAACACGGGTCAGCTTTACTGAGAGGATACAGCCCCAAAACTACAGAAGTAGCTCTTCAGAAGTATGGGGGGGGGGGGGGAAGAAAACAAAAGCAGGGTTTTTTCCTAAGTTACCCAAGAAATTCGAAGCAGCAAACACTCAACCTCTCTCTTCTCTCCACTCAGCAGCACTCACAGAAAGCCTGTTCTTAACCCTCCTGCACAGACAAAATTCCCTTTTATCTTCCATTTATTTTCATTTTTACTTGAAAGGCAGAGAAGAGTCGGGCTTTTATGTACAGCAAACACAAACTGGACTTTTTTTGCAGTACATTAGACTGTGGTCTGCTTCCACCGCTACGAGTGCATACCTGAACTTCCACAAAAACAACAATTTTGCCTTTCTGATTTAAGCACGGCATATATTTAATGCAACGTTCATCTATACATGCTCTTACTGTTTAAGAACTCGGTGCAGGTGTTATTAATAAAATAAAATTATTTTTAAAAAGGATGCTATTCTATAAGCTTTGAAGCTCACACATAGTCTAACTTAACCCAGCTTGGGCTCATCTGGTCTTTAAATGACTTCTTTCATGTGGTCAGCCCACGAGCCATACGTACTGCTGCTCAATCACGCCACTGTACATCGTCAGCGTGAGGATGATTTGCATGATTTGCATTTCCTGTACCGTTTGAGCTTCAATGAGCTCTAAGCACCACGTACAAAAGAAACCACCGCCAAGTAATGCAAAGATTTTAGTTAAACCAGATGAGACTATTTTAGTCAGGCTGCCAATACTGGGGGGGGGGGGAAGTCTCAGGGATATCCTGTTAAATAAGGATTTATTTGGAGGGAATCTGAACTTTAGATTCATGCCTTTACTTTTAAAATATAAAAGTTGTATGAATTCCTTAATAAATATGGCCTAGCAGAAAATAATTCTGTGAGAACTTTTTTTTTTTTTTTACAGTGTTCCTTAGGTTTTGGCATCACATTATGTTAGCAATTTATTTATTTAATAGTACGTAAATAGATTCTGATTACATTAGTTTTCTTACCATACAAAATTAAATCTAATTAAACCCAATTCACCGATTGCTGGTTAAAATTTCTGCCCATGAAGAAATCTTTTATTTTATCACAAATGATCAATAAAAGCTGTTGGACAAATAACTATGATATTAACAGCATTACAGTGGGCTTCAATGAAGAAGTACTAAAGTGAAAAAAAAAAAAAAATGTACCAGAGCCTCGTTGTCATGAAAAACAGAGACAGATGGGGAGACAGACCTATATGATGCTACAAATAGATGAATATCTTGTAAGGATTTCAACAAATGTTATAAGATCCAGTCAAATTTTGAAAAACTACAGATTTGCTTGTGCTGCTGGACTGAAGTTCACCTGAAATCCAAGCCATATCATCGTCATTACATATATGATTAAAGTTTCAAAAATAACAATAAAGATACAGAGTATCCTTAAAGCCTTTATAGGATCTTTTCTAGATAGTGGCCCGATTAATAATGTCATTACTTAGGACAAACCCTGTGTTAGTACAAAAAAAAGATTAAGGAAGTTTGCTTTAACAGCTACCTTGCAAACGAGGCGCATCCTGTTCCCAACTTAAAAACAAAAGGTGTGCACATGAACTTCATGAGCGATCTTGTATTTTATAGTCAGTCTCTCTTTAAAATGGTAGATAAATTCAGACACTGGAAAGATTAATAAATAATAGCACGCTGATACAGTGAACTGCACGTGACCAGCCACAGGGCGAACATCACGTATGCCTGATAGCAACCCCAGTCAGTCTCTTTGAGCACTCAAGGAATCTGCATATAATCATGCTTAATAAAAACCACAGAAAACTCCCACTGCTGTTGGTTCCAAAGGACGTTCATTTAAGTTGCGTCTTCATTTTTCCCTATTATTTAGATGTAACCAAATATCAAGAAGTGGCAGAAGGTGGAACCGAGGGGTTAAATTCTGCCTCGAATACACAAACTCCACTTATTCCATTGTTGTCTGCAAACACACAGCCAAGAGCAACATTTCATCCCAACATGTACTTTCTATATTGTGACTGTAAGATTTAGTAATCGAAATGGCCACCATATCAAAAACGCATTCTGTCATTTTTCCACTTAAAGATCTCCCGTATAATGCTCTTATTTAAAGGTCAGCTAATTTTATTATGGAAAGTAACTAATAACCTTTATTAATTCTTAGGCTCGCAGTTTTCTGGCATGTCAACCAAATAAATAATACGCTGAAGGAAGACACAATATAAACCAAGCTGTTGAATAGCCTCCCTACTCTGTGAGCAAAAAAAAAAAAAAAAATCTGTATTTGGATTAGACAAAAGAGGTTATTAGAAATTTAATATGTATTTTTTCCTCTGGAAATTACAAAAGCACGTACAGATGGAGGTTTTTCAAAGCCAGGCTGCTGGTCCTTCCCCATGCTCCGAGATGCTGAGACCACTGAATAGGGCGCTGTATCCACTAATGCCCCACCACAACCAATAATCCCAAATAATCCCAAATGATATACAGCACCTTTGGGGTTTTTTTGGTCATTTCCTATATTTGCAGGACATGCACAATATTGGAGAACATAATGAAGAATTCTGCTTACAAACTTTTCTGCTGTCTTTAATAAAACAACGGAACATGAAAATATCCAAGGTAAAAAATATACAATTTTATATCTTATTCTCATGACATCTCTCATATGGGGAGCATTAATAATGTTGCACGCTCTTTAAAATGATGCAAGAATATCCAGTGTTTTATCATGTAAAGCAAAAACGCCGAAGTAGATCAGAACGCAGCATTATTCGTGATCGTCCTTTCCCAGCACACTGCTTTGGGTGAGTTTGTTCCTAAGAAACATTACTACGCTTGAAACTAAAAATAGATAGCTATTTTTAGCTATTTAATCACATGAGGAAAAGACACAGTTTGTGTCAGTCTTCTTTAATTTACAGAATAATTCCATAATATACCCTGCACGTATATCATGAAAATCCCTGGCACACAACCTCCCGGCTCGCACCCCGTGAGCCACGCGCCGGCTGCAAGTGGAAGCAAAATGGGTTTTAAAAGATTCCAGCAACAATAGTCTTGTGACTAAATCAGAAACAGAAGCAGAAGTCATGAGCCAAACAGATACCTATCGGTTTCCTTGAGCTTAATCTGATTAAAACATGGCTCTCAAAAATGTTAAATAGAATGCCACGTCAGAGAGCAGGCAAATGATAAAAATAGTTCATGACAGGAAATCATTATTAAACCAGCATTACTAGTGTATCTGTTATGGAAATTTCCCTGTAATTTTTCAAGGTTTCCCCTTATGCTTTTCTTTCGTTGCCTGTTACGCTTTTTTTTTTTTTTCTCCTCCTCAATGGCATGTAAGTTTGAGATGTAAAAAGAAAATTATCACTGCAATTTTCCAACTATACTCTGCTCAATACCATCTCAAGTGTGTCATACATCAACTTGTCATTCACTTTAACAAGAAATCACATAATATTCAGAGGCAGAAAATGATCCAAAATGGGCAAGTGCCACTATGGCAAAAACATTCACATGCCATCAAAGGGAGGGGGAAAAAAAAAAAAAAAGAGATTAATTTCAAGGACTTTCATAATGAAAGCATCTTAAAAACACTTAAGTGGGGGGAAGAGTTTCTGTGAAAAGCTGCTGAGAATGACAGGAGAGCTGTTCTAGAGCCACCAACTAAAATTAGAAGAACAAAATTTTTGATAACATACTATTGCAGACTGACCTTAGTGTTTTAAAAAACTTACACAAATAAAATAAAAATCAGCACCCTAAAAAAAAATAATAAAATAAAGCCATTATTACGATCCTTCCTGCTGTTACCACTGGGCTTCACAACCATCCTCTGGATTACTGAGCCTTTACAGCAGTCCAGAAAATACAAACTAGACTTGCAGCGTCTTGTCCTGCCTTTAGTTACATAATCCAGAAAAGCTTTTACCAAAAAAAAAAAAAACAAACAACCAAATAAAAAAATTAACATAAAAATACTTTTACAAGGTCTTCTTTTACAAGGTTAAATCTAATTACTAAAGATCTAATTTGGCATATTGAAGAGACTTCAACAAACTTTAACAGCCGCTCCCAAAAACCTTGGGTTTCTTTCTAAATGCCACCAGTAGGGGAAAAAAAAAACCACACCATCAATCAAATCAGCTGTCTTTTCATTGAAAATAGGCACTTCATCTCTAACGATGATTCAGGCTCCCCCGAGGAAAAGCCATGATTTAGCTGACCGTTGATGCACTGGCCTTCCAACAGAAGGACACCCCACGCCCCTTCTGTACCTCCGCTCATCCTCCCCACGGCCCCCTCGCCCAGCAGCCTCCCCACCGCTGCGCGTGGATACCAAACACCAGCAGGGTTTTAAATTTGAAGTCATACTCAGAGTTATTTGCCACTGGCACATCATAAGACGAACACATGATGTGGGGACACAAGGAGGTGCTTCACAGAGATGTATCTAGACAGAAGTAGGGCTGGTCTTTAATCAAACGCCAACTACCGCCCACCTAAAATCCAAGGGTAACAATGTATCACAGGAATAATGACAATTTTAAAAGGTAGTAGAGTCACCATGTGTTTTGTAAGTGTCTTCTAAGACCTTCTTGATTTTTGCCCTGGGTGTTGGCATATTCATCCCACAACAGCCAAGCTATATCTGACTCAGCATGAAAGGGAACGTGCATCCTATTTACGGCGGTGCTTAAATCTTATTCCATAAAGCGTTTTCCAAGAGCACACATCTATTCTTCTTAATATCCCTCCCACATTAAGAAATGATTATCTAATACAGGGAGTAATCAGCCTATGGTCTTACTACAGTCGTCCTCCTTTACAAAGCAAGGAAAAAAAAAAAACCCAACTGTGAAGTATTAGAAAGTCAAGGTTCAAAACATCCATATTTATTAAGATCAATGCAAATTTATTTAGATCTCCATGCAACAAGACCAAGTGCTCTCTCTTGATACAGAAATGCCTATCTGCTGGCAAATTCGAGGCCTGTGTTTCTGCAATAGGCCTCTACCAGGACACATGCAATGTCACAGCGAAGGATGCACGGCCTGAAACACTGGAAGAAAAGCTGGCAACAGTTAAACCAGGATTAGTTTTAATGTTAACATTTTACCATGCCACAACATGGTGAAACGCAGAAATTTCATGCTGCCCTGCCATCAGAATTCAATAGCTTCCTAATCTGAAATACTGATATAGAAGTATGGACTAAAGGTTTATTAATTGATTACAGTATTAATAATAGCAATAATATTAAGAAAAGACTTTAAGACAGAGCCAAGCACACCCTTCCAGGTGAGAAGTGAACAGGCAGAGTTCAGGTGTGCACCGACAGCCATTTGGATCGATGCAAACTTTTTCACAACACACCTTTCCTCATCTCGTACCCCCTCTCAGGTCTGTTGTCTCTCTATTACCCTAGGAAACGAGACATGCAAGGGAAAACCAGGCATTCTTGTGGTTCTTAGGAGCAAAAATATGTACGTGTAGAGTTATATGGAGGGCCAGAACACCTCCGATCGCTAAAGGCTAAATGAGTCATCCACTTCAGAAGAATGACCAGTAATTAAACAAGAATCTGTAAAGCTGTTAAGTGTGAGTATCAATTTCAATCTATGACACTGAAGGGAGAGAAGCTCCTATGTACTGAAACCTTCCATATATCATACAGCGGAGTCGCTTGCAAAATAACCTCTCGCCTAAGCAAATTCCTCTCCTTCGGAAGCCAAACAAAAACAATCTAAAATATTTATTGCCATCAATTTCATCCCTCTTCCATAAACTGCTTAAGAGACATGACATCATGCTGACTACCTAGACCTGTCTGGTTGATGATGGTCCCAGATTTCAGGCTAAAGACTAAATTGCAGGAGCGCAAAAGGGTGCAAATCTACAGGTCACCACAGATGCTGAACACAAATCTGACTCGCCAAAGCCAGAGCTGACACTCTGGCAAATACAGAAGCTCTGTCGGTGGCAGAGGCTGACACCACAAAAACAAGTCTTGCAATATTTTTGTCTTCTTTTCAGCCTCCTTGGACTGGAAGTAGGAAGGCTTTCCTTTAAATGAACCAGACCTAATTGCTCCATTCTCCAGGCCCTGCATTCACTGCTCTGCTTTCATATGGAAAGACATCCACAGCATCTGAGCATATCTCCTGATGCCTTAGCAAAATAATTAGCATCCCCAAGCCCTGATGGGACATTACCATCATTTTCTATCAGTCAGCATAGTAAACTGCATCTCCCTTTGCTCCATGGTTTCTTCTCCCACATTGCTAGACCTGAGCTATATGATCTTAAGCCTTAAGTGCTTTACTGAAGTCCTTTTATACGGCTCATTTCTAAATCTTACATGGCTAGAAGTATTTGTCGTTTTTTCCCTGTCTAGCCCCTTGCATCACTAAGTGCCAAGCACTTGGCAATCCAATATCCACAAATCAGGCTTCAGAGACACAATTCTGAATCGTCTCGACTCAGGTTGTGACAAGAAGGGGCATGGACCCCCAAACGCATCGCTCCCTGCTTCTGCAGGAAGGACCAGATGGCCAACTCCAGATGGCCGCCAACCTTGTCTCACCAATTTCAACATCTGTATCTTGAATCACGTCTCAGAGGATGGTCCTGAGACAGACTGCAGGTCGCTGCCCACAGCTCCTGGCTACACGGCTTATTCACAAGCCAAAGCATTTTGCAAAATGTAGAATGACAGCCTGAAAAAAAAGGTTAAGACTAATTAAAGTTCGTAGCAGGGCATAGCTGAAAGAAGTTCAAAAATAGACGTTAAGGAGAAATCCACCTGAAAGATATGTATTTTAGGTGTATCTCAAATCAGACTTCTTTCCCCCCATCGACAAATATCCTTCGCTTTCCATGCGGACCTTGTAACCAAGGAAATACCTCAGCACTGGTCATTTGTAGCTAACAGCAATTAAGATGAAAACTCAACCGACCCTAGTGGTTTTGCTTCCAGGTCACCCCGCAGCTCAGAGCGGGCTTATTTTTCAGCTCCCAGACCAAAATTCCATAACAGCACTGCAAGAGCACTCACGAATGGGTCTGACCCAGCCTAAAACCTGGTAAACTTCCCCGAGACTCAGTGAAACAGTGGTCAATGAATTTCAGCTTGAAGTAGCCAAAGAGCAGTTTGTGAGATTTGTGTCCCATCTAAACCTAATTTTAATGCAGCCACAAACTGTATTGTTTCTTCATATGAACTTAATCCAACTTCTCCTCGGCACAGTTAAGAAAACTTTAAATCTACCACCAGGAAGGTAAGAAAATAATTTTGACTGCCACAGTAAGGATAGCATGTGAATTAATGATTTCAGCAATTTTACACCATATATTCTTCTACATTTACGTAATATAAATTAAAAAATTTAAAATGTTACTGCTTTCTTACCCTGAGTGCATAATCCCCTCAAGAAGACTACTTCCAGACATTTAAAAGAAAAGTGTATTTTACAATAGGAAAAGTGAGTACACCGCATTTCAAAATCCATTAAAATATAAAATTCTGGTTACAGGCGCAACAATCTGCCTAATTAGTTTTTCCTAATTAGCAGGATGCTCTAACCTCTTTAATAAGACTTCTGTGGACAGAATGTTCCATATTGGTTCTCCATCTGAGGGAAAAACTAAACAAGTACAGCTAATAGAACAAGCGTGGTTGGGCTTCGTGGTCAGAAGGCTGCTCTGGCGCATTAATACTGGCAATCTGCAAAAACATGGAATATTCTACTTTTCACGCTACAAACCCCTCCATAACCCTGGCATTTTAAAGACAAAATTAAAGAGACTACACACGAGAGTTAATGAAGTTACAGTTTTAAATTCCACGGCACGTGCTGGGAGACAAAAAAAAAAAAAACCCAACCAAAAACCAAACCCACAACACACGTGTATGGACCAAAATACACTGTGGAGAAGTGAGCTGAAGAGATAACGGGAAGGCGAATACCACAGGGATGCTGTAACCGCCCAGAGCATGGCCGCGTAGCCGCTTCCCTCCACTGCAAAGCATTTACTTCGCACACAGTTTTTGAACCTTCCCCTTCGTGATTCAGAGCCTTAGTATGCACCCAGCAATTAATAGGTAACAACAGGATCTTCGAGTCCCATCTTATCCAATGAAAAAAACATTCTCATCTTTACTATATAACGACCGTGGAATCCAACGACGACCAGTTAAGAGAAACGCAGAGCCCCGGCAGCATCTGTGGTCAGAGGCAGATGCTCGAGATAAAGAAAATTCAGGCCCCTGTTTTGTTAGGAGTTTGCAGAGCAGCTGCTGAGCTTCATCTCAACAGCTGAAATATCCTTTATACTGCTTAAAAATGCAGGAAGCACACAAGTATCTCAAACTCCCTCCCTGCCACCAATTCATTCACCCCGGTCGCTCAGACGTACCGACTACACCCGTGCTCTGAACACATTGGTCTCATCACCCACCAACGGGCCTCTTGAGGGCACAGGAAAAAACTATCATACCCTTCACTTTTTTCCACTTAGTATCTGAGAAAACTTAAGAGTCATGTGCAAAATATAATCTAAGGACAGCCCCTTGAAAAATGCCGGATAATGGCAGGAGCTACAGAGACGCCATAAATTTTCTCTTCAAACGCGCCTGAACTCCAGAGACCCCATGCAATCCACAGCGTCAATGACCTTCCGTACAACTGTTAACGTTGGAAAACTGTATTTTAAAAGTATGGATGGCTACTTTTTAAATACTGAATGTATACTCTACTCATCATAACATAGCATGGCCCATTAAAACCTAGATATTTTTTTTCCTGTATTGATATGCAAATATATATACCCAAGTATTTTTCAATCTATTTACACCAGGAGGAGTATTAATTCAGTGCAAGACCAGGTTTTCCCCTCCATGTTAGAAGAAATGGAAGAAAAGGTAAGTTTTATCATTTCTAACTCCTGATGCAGTTTTGAATAAATACATTAGGCTCTGGTTTTCCCGTTCTGAAACTGCTCTCTACCACCTCTGCCTAGGGAGCTCCTGTCTTCTTAGGCAAGACCTGAGATCTGGGTTTAAAGCACTCTAAGACCTGAATGCTCCAGCAGCCACAGAAATCACTAAAGCCTGACTCCAAACTAGCCTGGGGCCATAGGATCCTTTGTAAGGCCAGCATTAACCCTCACAAGAGCAAGCCCTACTGCAAATCAGACTCCACCTGTATAGCGTTGAGTAAATGGTAACACAGCAGGCTGGAGTAGATAGCTATGAGGACTCTGGAACCAAGTCCTCTTCCGTATTGGTCTCTCGACTGGTATCTTGAAGACATCTTCTAAAGTGATCAGTAAACACAACGGTCGATTGACCCCAGCCAACCAAACTTCTCTCCCAGTTAGGATAATGAAGTTTTGTGAAAATAATGGGGAGAAAAGGCAAACCCAGCAGGGTCAGCAGGCGCGGCTTGTATGGTACAAGGGCAGATATGAAGCCACTGTTTGCTCCTGGGATAACCGAGAGTCAGAAATACCAAGAGATGCGTAAGAGCTGATGGCAATGCTGGGCTAACTCAAGCTACTCCCAAAGCACCTACCCAACTTCTTTTTCCTCCCACTTCGACAGCACGCAGCTAAGACTTGTGGCTGTAACAATAATTCAGAACTGACTGTAGCCTGGGATGAGGATAGCAAAAAACCTAATTTAAGGGCTAAAGTGAAAAAAAAAGAACACACTAGAAAAAGGTCAGCCTACTACTGAAGACCAAAAAGCTACAAAAGCTTGCCAAATACGGCAAATTAGGCTGTTTATAGAGAACCCCTGCAATCTATCTAAGCAAAACCTTTACCTCTCTCCATCCACACCCATTAACCTCCAACATGAGCCTCAGCCTGTGTCAAGATGAACTGGACATCCTTGAAGGGAAACAGATCTCAAGCACACACTCCTTTTTTTGTCAATGGCTACAAGGCAGATGGAAGCGATGCCTGGCACTGCGAACCGTACGATGGAGCGTTCTTCCTTCAGAAATAACATCTTATTTTGGCTCATCTACAGTTTATTGCAGTACAGCTTTAGCAAGAGATATTCTCCTTCTAAGGTAATTCAGGAGTCATTGCACTCTAAAAAAAATAAAGAAAAGATGACACCGTTGTTACAATTTTCCCTGAAATTCATCTCCTCGCAAAAGTTTAGCATCCTTAGCACTATTTCTCCAAATTCATTTGGCATATAAAATTTTAGGCTGCTATGTTTTTAATAAAATTGATTACCATGAAATTTCTGCATATGTACAGTTTAAAATAATTCCGTTCCTCAGGGGCTAGACACAGGGATGTCGCTATGCATGATAACCATTCCATGTTTAGTGAGTTACAACTGTTCTGTCACAAGTAGGAAATGCATTTTGCTCATGAAAGCCAAAGGCACTGTCAAACCTGCAGCAATCTGCAGAACAGGAGGAAAAAAATGCCTGCAAACTAACTGCTGCTAGATAATGGTCCCATTTATCATTCTTAAATTCCATCTTTAATTAAAAATGGGATATTCTCTAACATAAATAAAAAATTGCAGATGTTCTCAAATTACTCCTCTTCAATTTTTTTAATTCTTCCATATATAATATACATAGCATTACACGCATTAAAAAATTTCTTCATGTTATTACGTAATCCTTAATTCCATTAAGATTTTTCCACATTCCAAATAGACCCACATCTTCCTTATATGCAGAATGTCATGTCAAAAACAATATCATCGCTTTTAAAGACGACACCAGTTAACAAAACTCACAGCAGGAATACCACTTAACTGCAACAAAACCTGACGTTGAAACAAATTTTCTACTGTTTTGCCTATAATAATTTACATCTTTTTTGAGAAATCATTATTTTAAACAATTTAAGTAGTTACATCAGGTAAAACTGGTGAGAGAGATACATCTAGATACATCTTCCCTTGCAGTAATTATTAGAAACAACACTGTCAACAGGTATAAATTCTTCCAGTAATTCTTCTGCAAAAAGAAAATCGCCTGTTTGCCTTTGGTGTTGTGTCCTCTGCTGTTTCCTTCATTCCTTCTTCAAGCCGCTGTTAGAGAAATATAAGCTCCAGCGTGCAACCAGTAAAGTGGAGATTAAGAGAGCTAAAATGAAAAATGAATAAGAAGTAGGCAAGGTTATAAACATAAACAGAATTTTTAAAAAAGAGCGTTTTGAAATGGGAAACATTCTTTAAAATGACTGTGTCCACTGGACCATCAGAGTGTATGCGCAGGAGGAAGGGAGGAAAAGACAGGGACAAAGGACAACGGCAAGAAAGGGAAAATACCGTCCAAGGGAATACAGAGATCGCAAAAACCTTCATTATAGAATGATGAACAAAAAAAGCCTTTCGGTTGCTCTGTATTTGTCAAAGATTCAAATGAATAGACACAACTTACATAGATTCTCAATTTTTTTTTTAAGAGAGGGTAAATTAATCATCAGTGATTCAAAGCATACCAGTAACAGGTATCATTCCCAAGAGACTTAGGCTGAGTAGTATAAGAGGGAAGAGGAGGAGAAAATAAATTGATCAAACTGCTGTTTGGGGGAGTCAGAAGTCCATTGTAAATTAAAGGCATTCCATCGCACCACAATTTGGCATGTACATTGTAATCAGACCACAGCCTAGGTATGTGTCGCACGCGTAGGGACGAAACAACATCATAAACCACAGAACCAGATCGGTTTAGGTTAGCCTTTCAGTTTGGTTCAGAAGAGCGTTTATGAAGCGGACTCTCGCAGCCACCCCTTGCCTAGCGTGCCCCAGCTCACACCAGACTGGTCTCCAAGATTATGAACCGTATCCCTTCAGATGCATCGAAGCCAGGAGGTGACGCTCCTGGAAAGCATTTAATGGACTCCAGCCTCACGTTCTAGACGTTCAGTCCTCAAGAACCAGGCTACACCTAGTCTGAAGTAAAAATCCCTGAAATAACGTGCTGGGTGGATGCCGGACCAGGAGCAGCATGTCACTCTACTGCCTCTCCACAACCCCATCAAGGTGGGCTACTTGCTAACAGGTGTCCCCTGCCCACGCGGTCACGTGCACGTTACAGTTCTGTGCACAGTTGTAATCCCAAAGGACTCAAGGAGATAACACCACGAAACAGCTTTGGGCACATTCTCTAGAGTGAGCACAGACGTGGTCAGTGCCTTCAGAATCCACGCTGAAGCTCACGGGCACCCTCAGGAGGTGCGAAGAGCCCATCGCTGGTGTGGAAAAGCATCTGTAGAAATATCGCTTCATCTTCCAGCCTGTACCACCCAAGAGCATCAGAGGAAGCGCTTCCCCAGTGGCCACGGCGGCTGTAGTCAATGCAGACAAGGTGAGCAGTTACGGGGCGAGTGGAGGTGAAACCACCTGGGCAGGGCACTGAGCTCTCGGGCTGAGCGAGGTAACTAACGCTAACTAGGTACTGAACTCTTGGTCTGCTCTAGAGCAGCAACCGAGACGTCCCCAGCCGCCTGAGCCAAGACTTTCAAACCTTCAATGTATTTGGGTCAGGTTAATGCTTGCAAAAATAAATCAATAAAAAAATTAATTATGTTAATGTAGGTCTTCTCCCAAAACTGTTTTGCTAAAAAACAGTTTGCATAACATAAAATTTCTTTTCATTATGTATCAATTCACAAAATCTGGCCAAGCTGTGAGTACTCATTAAGAAAGCTAGTTATTTATGACACTGGAATATAAAGCCATAAATCATGTGCAAACCAAATATCTGACAAAATTTCTATTATTTACTTCTTGGGTGCAAAAAAAAAATACTGAAATTAGGAAAAAGCAGAACAGAAAAAAAAAACCCAAGACTTTACCCTATTAGATGCAAACCAAAAGCTTTGTTTCTTTCCCTTTGGAAGATCAAATTAGTGTTATGGACTAGAACGACAATGAATTGTAGGAAGTATCATGTTTTTTGTAATATATTATCATATATGTTTGTTATTTGAAAATAGAAATATAATCCATAACTAATCTAGTAATAAAATATATACACAGCCCCATTTAAAAGGACAGATAAAATACTCATTAAAACCCTAAGTGTAGAAATACTGAATCATAATGCACAATTTCATTACATTTTACTGCCAGCAATGTAAATATCAATTCTCCAGGTGATGCATAAAATTCATTTTAGAAAGAAAAATAAGAATTTCACCCGGCACTTAAGAACATAAAGGAAAGCACATGCCAGGGTTTGAAAAAACAGACTGTTCTTTCCTTGTCCCATCAGAATATTTTTCTGGAATTTCAGCAAATCTTTTACCCATCAAACGGACAACTGCCATTTCACGTCAGCACTTTCTATAGATCACCCAGCGGTGCCAACCAGCGTCCTTCCCGGTCCTGCACCTCTCCTTGCACTGTGTTCGTCATTCCCATCTTATTTCTGCCAAATTTGAGATCGTATATGTACGTTCACCAACTTCAAAAGAAGGATCCTGCATTTAAATTCATCAAAAACCTCTTTTAACTACACAAATTGTGAAACTGCCTAATAACGGCACTCTATTTAAAAACAAAACAAAACAAAACAAAAAGACCATGTTGGACAAACTAAACAAAGTTTTTGGAGGGAAGCATGCATGTGGGGGTTTCCACACTAAAACATAAAGAAAACCTGTCACTTTTAAAATGAATAGCTACCATCTGCCAGCATTTTATCTGAGGCAAAGTTGATTAATGCAAAGTGAATGTTTAAGATCACATTGCTGTCTGCCTGAATAAATTTCAGGTAGTTTACTCAGGAAATTATTTGTCCTGTTTCTTAAAAGAGGGGTTTTTTTTTTGGTTGTTATTGGATTCCTCCCCCCCAAGTTTTTATGCAGCCAGACCTAAGAATAAAAACATTTGCTCTTAAAGCACCGTACTGTACCGGGACTCTGAGCATCAGAACATTGTTCCTGGCCCCTCTGCACCGCGGCAGCAAAGTAATTAATCTGCCCAACAAAGGAGATCCCACCTCCTTCACCGGTTCCATGAGAACTTTTAGGCAGCCTCTCTCCGTCATACTGCGAAGTAAATTTTAGCAGTCTAATTGCAAGCAGAGAAACCACAGCAGTGCTGTTGTCCTCAACAGGAAATGATTTTGCCCTTAGACCTTACTTAATTTTTTACTGGATTACTTAATTTTTTACCTTTCTTTACAGTATCTTCCTGTTTTAAAAATTAAATCAATTACAGAATTTAAACATCTTTGTTAACTTTATCAAAGCACTGCTTTATATTAACTCTCCGACAAAAATCATTCTCAAATACATTCAATTATATGCTCATCTTTAGAAGTTTACTTCGAACGATAACATTTTCAGAAGAAGTTTTCAGAATAGATTTCAGGCAATATTAAGCTATATCACACAAAACCCAGCTTTAGGCGTATGTTCCCACGTTACGCACTTCCAGCATCAGATGGCCTCCGAGTTCTCCCTCATCAGGGAGAATTTCACACCCGTTATTTAGGCTGGGACACCCTCTATTATCCGGGGCTACAGAAGTGGGGGGCATCATCTGTGAGAAGTGGTGGAGCTTCATGCCGTTCCATATGGACGTATATTCTCTTCGCTTACACTTTAGGCTGGCTGGACACCAGCCAGCTCTGGTCAGAAGTCACAAAGTTGTTTTAGCTCACTACATGGTGCCTATGTCTCGTATCTCGGTAGGGTTTATTGTCTTAAGGCTCAACACGGCGCTAGGACGGCCATCTGGCCCGCGGTGCAAAGCTAGCTCCCAACCAGCTAGTTGAAAGCGTGGGCAGGATGAACGCGTACGCGTTTGCACCAGCCCGTGTGAACTAACCTTGGTGAACTCCACTGATTTGTTCTAAATAAATAAATAAATAAATAAATACATCTAAACATTTTTTAAAAAATGCAAGCTCTAATGAAATTAAAGACGTAATGACCCTTTGCTCAGCTAGGGAGCATGAGAGAGGAGCACGGGGCCAAGCAATGTCTCCTCTAGCCTCCTTTCAGTGTGCTTTGCCCCTTTAAATGAAGGATTTCTGTTATTACTGGTTTGGACATCTCTACAGCAAGGTAAGAACGTCGTTATTTGGCTATAGGGGCTATAGAAACAATTAATTTACACCCACATGGTATTTTTAATCAAAGATGAGACCTGAACCCTGTCTTTAGGGGATACTATTACATTTATTCATGCCTTTATATCAACTAATCAAAGCACAAAGGACAACTCTCCAGCCTATTCTGTAGGAGCACATTCCACTGCATCTGACATAAAGCTGCGGTTAAAACACGCAAACACTTCTGAACTTTACACTGAGCAACAAAGAAATGACGTGAAACTAAGAACAACTCTGGGCAGAAAATTCTTCAGCAATTCCAAGAAGGCAGACACGTCCCATCTTCAAAGGTAATGAAGTTGAGCAGTAAGACCAAAATACACACTCTTAGTAGTCGATACCGTAAATGAGATTCAAGTTTTATTCACCTATGAACAGAAGAAAACACCATAAAATATGCCCCAAAAAATAGTACCTTGTAAATTTCTTTTTAATATGCAGGTAACATGGTTATTTTTTATTTAACTAATGTACTACTCACACATATAATTTATTTATTTCTTAAGGCAGGGAAAATAATTCCACTTCCTACGAAGGTTATCTAAAGACGCACTTCCAGTATTTGACATGAAGATGTAAAAAGACAGAAATGTTCCCAGCACAAACAGGCATCTACGTATTCAGCTTTACTGAAATGGCTGAAATTTGCCCTGCCTTGCTTCAGTTCACATCTTCAAACATCTTCCCCAGGACATATTACTTGCAGGTATTTTTTTTAAAAAAGAAAATATCTAGAAAACAGGAAGTACTCCAGCTTACGAACGCTCGCACATGCAAGCCGTGTGGTGTTTTCAGGGGGACTGAAATACCCGCTGGGATAAAAATTTACAGGATCGCTGTTTTTAAGAGGAGGTTTAGGCGACACCGGTCCATCAGTTAGTAAAGAATTCACTCTATAATAATGCATTTTCTCCTTCCGGAACAGAATGAAAGCACTGGATCTGAAACAAGCCTAAATCTAGTAGTCTTAACAGGTTATTAAAAAAGCCCCCACATCTACATTATATACTGTTGGAATATACTATACATTGCTGAACACCACACCCCCCCGGTTTTTTTTTTTCCTCAGAGCTTTATTAATTGAAAACAATGATTTGTTCTCTCTTTTGTAAAATGTAAAAAGCATAGAGTTTGTCTTTAAAATATAGTTGTCAAATATCAAGGGGTATATATATGCTAACATTTACCCTAGGGGTGTTTCAGGGCTAGAGCCTGTTACAAATAAAATCTTTATTCATATGAACAGCTACCTGGGGGGCAATACTGAATGTTACACATAATATTTATATATATATACTTAAAATAATCTAGCAGTGCTATTAAAACAAACTGGAAGCTACACTGCATTTAGGCGCTCCACTTTGGGGATCTTATACTACTAACTTTTTTTCGTTTTGAATTACTTTCTGTAGAGGATAGCCCCTAAAATATAAAATGCTTTCATCTAGCGTGCCCTATCAACCGGTTTATTATTTGAAATTTAAAAGATTGCTCATAGTAATATAAAATTACAGAAAAAAGAAAAGCAACCTTTTTTTTTTTTCATTAAATTCTGCAACAGTATTTTCAAATTTGAGAACTTTCCTTGAATTAAGAAGAAAAAAAAAAAAAGCTAAAAATATTCTTTTTTGTTACATGCTTTCTAGAATTACTGAATAGTCACTGTGTGCTACGGAAAACAACTTGAGACAAGACCAGACATCTACATTTATCAAAGAGTTTAAGCTGTCTGAAGCAAGTTGGGAGACAAAGCAGACAATGCGGCAGCTCTGCAGACTGCCAGCAGCCTGAGGAGGTCACGTCTCTCTGCTGGACCTTCCTAATTTACAGAATGAAGATGATAAGATTCCATTACTGCTACAAAAACTGTAACTGTTGAAAAAGTTGCCTAGAGAAAGCAGACAGTAATTCTGCCCTTTCTAAGCACGTTTCAAATACCATGATTTGGAAGTCACCACCACGAGGATGAAACTCCTCGTACTAACGCAACGTCCAAACTGACACCTTCGTTCCAATTACAGAAGAATCACGGGAGTGTCTTGTAGTAATTAAGAAAGCTCTTAGAAACGCTCAACTCTGTGGCTGCTGTACATATATTAGACCATTTCACAGTTACCAGCCAAGCAAGCCAGCTTTAAAAACTCTCCTTATGGCCTTCCAAGTTGGAAGGACTCGCTGCGTGCCTGATCTTCCCCATTCATCAGGGCTTCTGTCCTCCTTTAAGGAGATGAATGAAGATGTGAGCTGCTTTAACGACACCCTGCACAACAAAGCCATGAAAACAAGCAATATTTTTCTAGAGAAACAAAGAACGGCCTTTGCATCAGGGAAATAATATAAATCTACGCAGTGTTGCAGATAAAACACTAAGCGTCCAACACGCGTTCCCCTTGAAGGGTGAGAACACCTTCTCCCTGTGACAGCTCCAGCTTAATCTCGTTTTTGCATGGGAACGTCATTGTATTGCACACCAAGTACACTGGCTGCATGGCTCACAAAAGTAACGTTAGATGCACTGCTCACTATCGATTCAGCTTGAAGCCTTGCTCCATTAAAAGTCTTTGCAAGTTCATCACAAACTCTCTGGTCACTGCAAAGTATCTCAACTGAACATCTGATTCTGCACCGTATACTCTGCTTCAAAAGCACTTTTTAAGATTGTTTCCTTAATGCACTGAACGTCACTTGAGAACTAACAAACCTGCTTCCTTCCTGGAATCAGCTTATATGTATAAAATATAGGTCTTTTAAAACATATGTATACTACTGCCGTATAGATGTAGAGCAATATCAGACTTAGTAGCATCGGTATTACTTCTCATACGTACCAGCAGCTTGAAATAAAGTGCAGGTTGAAAATAAAAATTAAGTAATGCAGCTCCGTTACCAGAAGTGTTTGCACTCGAAGTTATTTGTGACCTTTCTGTATTACTAAATGTACAAATAGAAACAAGGTATTTATGAAATGTCACATTTATGAAAGTCACTCGTAAAAGAAATTTTTTTTTTTTCCACAAAAAATGTCAATATTATGAATAATGCAAGTTTGGTATTTCCCCCAACCACACAAGAAGGTTGAAGTATTTAAGCGTGCAACTCAAAACGCGCACTCTTGACAGTTACCAACGTAAATTTTGTCTTAAACTACTACCTGGGAAGCAGATCTTAAATGGTTACTGGCAAGCTAGAAATAAACGAATCAATGTTCATTTTAATCAGTGTTTTTTTCTAATAGGAGAGAGTAGTCAGCCTTGTTAAGGTTGCAGCCTGATGCACTTACACTTTCAATGTAAGAAAATACTTGAAACATTCAATTACAAAACAAAGACTAAAAATGTGCAAGTAAAGTAGAAGGTACCTCTAATCAGTTTCCTCTCACCAGTCACATCAGCCCTTGTTCCTAAAATTTTATCCTGCCTGAGAGGGTAAGTTACACACTCCGTTTTAAATGTTGCATCTTTGTGAACTTTGACTATTTGATTCCGTTTGATCAGACCCCAACAGCAACAGCAAAGGAAAAGCTTTCCTCTCTAAGATACTCCATTGGTTAGATCAGATTTATTTGCTGTCAGTAAAGGTTATATTTGCACATAAGTCTATGACAGATTGCAAGTTTATTAACTTCAAGTGAGTTTTCAAGCTGCTGGGTTGAGTTTTTTTGTTGGGTTCTTGGTTTTCTTTGTGGAGTTCGGGTTTGTGGGTTTTGTTTGGGGTTTTTTTTAGGTCATCATTCCCTCTCCCTTCCCCCAGGATGTGGGTTACTTGACAAATTGGAGCTAAGTTATATTAGGTCAATGTAACTGTAAGTTAAACTAATGAAATGTATGTCTATGAGTGATGCCTGATTAGTTTAATACAGTTAGTGCTGGACAGCTTGGGCTGCTGACCTTGAAAGAACACAGATAACATTGCGATGCGTTGGAGGATGTGGTTGTGATACAAGACAAATTTACATAACAGTTTGTCATATACACTCCTCCAAAACAAAATCGTTGCAAAAGGAAAGCAATAGGAAACCAACGCTAAATGCCTCGCACAAGACAAACCGGGGAAAATTAAATATAACATTTGGCTTGGGATGGTATCTTATTTTAAATGCAAGCCAGAAGCAGGCACAGAATAGGTGTACATTTATATAGCATGCCTTCCAAAACGGATTAGACACTGTGTTGGGTAACACTGTTCAAATGCAGCCTTCGACAGCACAAGATCTACTCTTGAAAAATCATATTCCTTCCCCAGCCAACCGTGTCTACTTGTTCCTGGTAACAAATACCAGACCCAGGTCTGAACTGTAACTAGTTAGTGCATCATTCAGGTATGCCCAGAGTCCTGCTGAGGTTCACCCTGTGGCTGAAAAGCAGCTGCTTGTGGTAAAACATCCCCCTGCACGAACGGTCTCTTTCAATGAAGATGCAAAGTCAACAGAGTGCACGTTTACTACCCATGTCACTGCTCAATACAATCATCTTACCACATCTCAACTGATCAGGTAGGCCAAGCAAAATCGCTGGGTTTAAAGACAGCTTGGTTCTGGAGCGTCTGATTCTCACTACGTGATAGAGAGCTGTTGACCTAAATCATCTGCTTTTATCAGCCCAGGTTCTAGCTGATGGAAATTTGCCACTTACATAAATGCATAATTGACATCCACAGTTGTTGGCACGTTACAGAACCGGACCGTCATTAAGATAAAACTGCTCCCTTAATCCTCCAGGTCAGCCTGAGCAGCACACTCTGATAAATCAGACTTGCTAACAAATATGTCGGAGGGCAAGTGAGGAAGCTGCAGTGTTCACATCTGTGCCATCTTTCAACCTAATCTGTGAAGCACAGTTTAAACCTTTCAGTTATTACTGAATTCACTTGATAATTTTTAAGTCAGATATAGGTATACATGTACACACAAACAGGTACCCATATAGTTGCGATCTGAAGAGACTTTCACGGACTAGCACTGCAAGCCGAAGTAGTCTAAGAAAATCTAAAACGTGGCGGTAATTTCCCCATATTTATACCCCAAGAAGTCAATGAAAGCAGAAAAACTTGTATTGTCCGTTGACAGGCTCCATTTGCTTGCGCATATACGCTTGCATGCACATAACTGGAGATTCGGTTCAAGAGACCTGGCTGAACGCCTCTCTGTAATTTCAGCTTTGAAATTATTCAATTCCTGGGTTACCTGTAATTAGTACTTGTTGGCACTGTTTGCATGAAATAAAGAGCAGCAGTCCGTGCTTTCCAATGCCACTTCTTGGCAGGGAGCGTACAGAGGACACAGTCTTCTTGTAGCTCTTCCTGGAGAAGATCCATCAGCTGCTTGTGGGAACCACCATAAAAGGCTTCAATGAGAAGAACGCTCATTTTCCAAGTGCTTCAGATCTGTTTGGATACTGAAAATGACAACAGAGAAATATTTTACTTTAGAAATAAACCTCGGTGTATTTTATTTAAGAAAAAGATACTGGGAAAAGCAGAAACATATCGCAAAGCCTTACAGCGTCTTCATTTTTCCCGTGAAATTAATCCTTCATATTATATTAATGAGTTTACTTCAGAAAAGGCTACTAAACAGTTACAATGACAAAGTTATCACAGCTATTAGTTTCAACCTTTAAAAGATAGTTTGTAATTTTCAAATTAACCAACATGTGCACGACTTCAAACAAAAAAAACGCTGTATTTTGAATTTATTGTTTTGTTTTCTATCAGGTATTTAAAAGCAGCTCTACTTTACACACTCTGAAGTACATCATCCTTCCATACATTAGGGGATACATACATACAAAGTAGTTTACTCATTTTTACATAAACTTCTCCCTTTTCCTGGTGGTAGATGAAGCTAAAGCACAATTCAAACACTTCAGCCCCATCAGTTTCAAATAACAGTAATTTGGGCAAGTGATTTAAAGCCAGAGATCAGCCTGGGGAGGTGCAGTCTGAGCATCACCCCAAGACTCTCTTGGCATCACTGGGAGCTGGGATCACCACCTGAGCAGCACGCTCGGACCCTAGAGGAGACGTAAACCATGGTTTTCTTTTTCTGAGTACTCCAAAATGGCTGGAAGAGAAGAGTCTCAGAAGCTTAAGGAAGCTCTCAGATGAGAAGCCACAGAGCTGCTCACAAACAGGATGCAAAACGTGCTGCCCAAAGTGAAGGGAAAGATGAAAACCCTGTGACTATTGCCCATCTCTTTCATAAGTCACAGACTTGGGGTACTGAAAAGCTGCTTTTCAGATGCTTCGAGCAAAACCATCACTATAAAAGTCGAAAACAAAACCCTGAAAAGGTATTCAACCATCCATGACTGCCTTTCTGATGGTTTCTTTCTCAAAATACACTAAAAAGGGAGGACCCTCCTTTAAACTTATTTGCTGAGGCTTCACATTTGATGCTGTATATTGCAAGACCGTACATCCATTTCCTGACCTGTAATTTCTAGTGGTTTTAGGCTGTAATCCTTATCTTCTCAAAGCCTCTGGTGACAAGAAGTGAGAATTTAGCAGAGAACTACATACTCCTCAGAAAATCTCAATCATCATCTCAATCTTGAAATTTACTTAAATTCAAGTTCAGGATAAAAAAATTTATGTATTCTGTAATGGCGGGGGGGGACCCAAAACAAAACACACACAAGTGCGTTGTAGCTATCGAAAGATCAACTAGCGAGCAACAAAAATGCAAACGCTGAAGAAATTTCATTGGAAGACAAAATATAAGAAACCTCTAGATAGCTTTGAGTCATTGGCCCATCACGGTGCAAGCTGAAACGGCGATGCAGGTCTCCTGGGTCACTACAGATCAATCAGAAAGAGAACAAGTATTCCATGCTCTGACTTTCTTGCCATAATCCACCCTGGATTCAGGTTACGATTTGCTCTATTATTCACTCCCCCATACCATTTCAAATAAATATATTTATTTTGGACAAATATGTTCCTTTCAAAAGAAAAAGGACAGCCTTCTGGAAGCAGAGACTTCACTCCGCTTTGGAGCTTGCTTCTTTTCAGGTAGCAAAGCAGATTTTGATCTCTTTTCCACTGACCTAATTTCAAAAATCACACTTTTGAGATCACTGACGTTTTGTGAATTCACAATGATGTAACCGAAATCATACTCCCTACTCCAAAGCCCTTTTGGAGCCTGCAGGGTAATAACTGCTATAAAAACACAAGCTGTGTTTTAGAATATGCACTATTCACCTAAAGAACAATTTGTAATTAACCATGCTACGGTTGTCATCAAACGTAGCCGAAAATTTAACTCGAAGGACTAGAGAGAAGCGTTTTGCAAATTCAGCCCCTAAAAAAAGGGGTACGTGAAAAGTTGGTAAATGCCACCGTATCAGTCACTCAGGGAGAATGAGTTGCAGTTAATTTACAAATCATTAGCGGTATCAGTAATAAAGTAATTTGCTCATGAAATATCTGATCAAATTGCACTTAACCAGACTAGTTCTGAAACTGGTTTTATCACTAGGTTTAGCTGAATCAACAATGTGCTCTTTAGTTTTATTTTGCAACAGTTTTCAGTGTACATCCCTTATGGGGACAGAGAATGACTGTACGTGCTGACGGTAAGAGACTTTTTCAGTTCTCAGGTTTCCTTCTTGCTTAAAGATCCTGACATTTAGGTTATTCTGCCTTTATCTTCACTTTAGATCTATTAATAAAAATGTGTTATGCAAATAGCGCACAAATATTGTCACACAATAAACTCCCTTTGGCTAGTTACATTGGGAAACTGGCTTGGAATTGTGGATGCATCGTGGAGTGGGTGCTAGCGGGTTCTTGCTGGCTAATTCTCCACAGTAACATTCGTGGACCCCACAGAAACAGCACACACGGGTGAAAACCAGCAACGACACATTTTTCAGAGACCACCTGAAGTTCAGAGGCTTTTTTACAGAACCTTCGCTTCCCCAAAATGTAGGTACTGCCCTCTACAATCCTCACCAGCGCTTGCAGGAGTCTAGTGGCGTATTACCTTTATGCATTACCAGCAATATACATGGTATTCAATTTAGAAAAAATGTTATATAACGAGCATGTTTTGTTCTCATTTTGTTGTGTGTGTTTTTTTTTTTTTTTTTTACAAGATGCTACTTAAATATGAAACTACTAAAGAATAATGGCAGCACAATATACGTCACGTCGACTTCAGGGATTGACTAAGCTGGAACAATGAAAAAGCCAATAAATCTTCTGCTTTAAAAAGATACACTGATAATGCGAAGGAAATGATATTATATATAACAAATAATTTCTTGCATTTAAAAAGGCACAGAGGAGGTAGGACACAGTCATTTACCTCATATTTCACCACATGACTTCCAGTTTTGTTCACGTACAAAAATAACATCTATTATTTTTGCTTTATTTCCCTTGACCTAGCCAAGTTAAGGTAAATATGTACCATATACTCCTCAGAGGTCTCGAAAAGACACAGCTGATAAACGGCCTGAGAACATTCACCATATCTGATGGAATGCAATCCTCAATTAAATATAAATCACTCCAGGTATTCTTTTCCCCATTTCAAAGAAAACAACAAATATTGGTAAAACAGAACTGCTTCCCCTTTCTCATTGCAGCGCTTCCTCTCTGGAGCCAGCGACCCTGGGTGTTCCTCTAACAGCCCAACCCCATCCGCAGGCTGCAGCGCTCCCTGCTTTGAGAACGAGTTACTCTGCCTACACCAAGCGCAGCGGCACATTCTTCAGGACACACATCAAGGAACTATCTGAAATAAGAAAATCCTCCCCAGTGGTAGCAGTGTCAAAAATGCCATGACTAACACAGAGGTGAGCACGTTGCAGAAAAATGGCAAGTGATAGAGTCTCTAACTAATTGTGGGTTGACCCAAAATTTTTCCTTTAAAAGAAATTCCGAGTACCATATGGAGTAATAAATAAATATTTTCTTTAACGGCACGGAAGAATTAACTGTACAACTAGCCACAGAAACCATGGCTTCTTTTTAAACTCCAGGTGAACACCAACTAAAGTATTTTTGTTAACCAACCTAGGTAGAGAAAACTCATCATTTTCCATGATTTATTAAAGAGCACACATTCACTCCATCTTATGAACAGAAGTGTGGTTTCACAAACATCAGCATAGCTCGCATCAGAGAGCCTAATTAGCTCCGTTCACTGACGTATTCAGACAGCATAAATTACAGACCATGTTTAAATATCTGTCCAACAAAATAGTTGAGTAACAATCCAAAACCAAAGGAATAACTGTTAATATATTCCATAGGTAGAGAGCTGCTATTAGTTACAGGAAATAAGGTATATGGTTTCAGTAATGATTGTTTTAACCGTCACAGTCCCACACATATGAGAAATTTATTCCACCGCCGTATCCAGAGCACACGTGGTTCAGTATCTTATAACTCAACCGACTACAAAACCCACCAGGTATGCACTGTGGACACTGACACGCTTAGAACCCCTGATGATTTCAGCTAAAACACAACGTAATACCTACTACTGGCAAAAACTTGTCTTTTACCGCGTTCCAATAAAATGGGATTTTCCAAAGGACCCTTAAAGGGTCCTCACCTTTCCTCCTCTGCCCCTTCTCCCTCCCAGCCCCATCCGAAGCGTGAATGTGGCACATACACACACACAAACCTAGATTGAAAGAGCCTGCACTACCCTCCCACTCATGACAATGACTCACCGAAACCCCAGAGCTATACCTTAAACACAATCACATTTTTATGTTTGACCAAAATTTAACTCGTATTTACATCACCCAAAAGTACCGGCTCTAAGGTTTGTCATTACTAAACTGTAGAAGTGCACAAAGCGAGAATGCCACTTAATTTATCTTTTATATAAATCAACTGGAAAAAGCAAGAAATTCTCTACCTCTTTTGAGAATGCGGTAAACCAAAATTGTTCACCTTTATTTGGACGTCTGGATCAGCACTAATATTAATTTACTGGTGACACCTATAAACCACAGCCTGCCCCATCCACACAACCTGAAAGCTGCAAACACCTACAGAACACCAAAAACTAGTATCACCTGCAGGCACCAAGGATGCCCAAACGCTGTCTACTCTGAAATCTGTATGGATTGCACTGCCTGGTTTTGTTTCGCTAGGCACTGAAGTACAACATTTCATTTCACTTTGCTTATTATCCACATATATGTTTGCAAAGACTGTCTTCATTACACTGACAATCAATTCCCAGCCAGAAATCTAAGCAGAGTGAATGGGAGAAAATGGCAGAAGTCCCAGCGGTCTCAGGTAAGGATTCCCTCAGCTGGGAACTCAGCCTCAAAAGCCCTTTTCGAGTCAGGCTTATTTATGATACTTTATTTGAAGTACTTGCTTAAAGGACCACTAAATTAGTCTTCTATGGACTTTACATTTACATTAAGATTAATGTAAATACACATGTATTGAAAAAATCAGCTGCTTGTAATACACTTTAAAATATGAAATTATTAATTTTTTTTCTCATCCTCAGAATTACGTTCCTCAAAACGCACGCGCATCAGAGCGCGGGGCAGGCATGCATCCCGTGCAGGTGAGAAGCAGGGCAGCGCTCGAGGTGATGCAATTAGAATTGCAAACAACAGAATTTTAAAAGAATTGTTTTGATCTTAACTTTTGATGGCCGGGTTCACTTCTTACGTCTGTGCTTTCAACCCTGAAATGCAACAGCAAGAACTGAAAGTTAGAGTTTAAAGATGTCACGCGGCTATTAATCCAGAAACACCCTGCCACAAAGACTAATGGCTCCTTTTGGAGTTTACATATTTAGAAAGTAACATGCTGTAATATCCGCGCATTATCCCCGCGCATGCATGCTGAGTAAGCAATATTGCTATAAATCCTTATGAGGAAATTGTTAATGCATATGCAGAGTATGCATTCTAAAACTCAGTATTTAAATTGTTATTTTATTTTATCTATGCCAAGGCATTAATGGCCTTCCTCACTTCCTGCTATAAATTCAGTTTGGGTTTTTTTCAGCTACAGAAAAGCAAAAAAATTTAATCCTTAGAATTTTCTTTTCACCTTCCTTCCTGACAGTCTAAGATCGTCATAAATACTTTTGAATCCATACTTCTAGCCATCCTCAGGTAAAATCTCTGAAGACCCTAATCTATACTGAATAAAATAGATCGTTGCTTTTTTCTTTTCCTTCAGTGGAAAAAACCATCCGTGTATCACATTTATGGTTAACTCAAAACCACATACAGCCACAGGACCTCGGTGGGGAAGCCCACATCTCCCTCTGGAACACAGCGCTCAAAAGACAGTTTGAGGCAAATGTCACTGACCGATCTCCTGCTTCCCAGTATGTTGTGAACTGCAATTACAATACGCAGCTCGGTTTGCACGCCTCTAACTGACCTCCTAAGCAGCATACATGGGACTAAGTACTACTCAAAACAGGGTATCAAGGAAAATAAATAGCCCGTAAACTATTTTTGTGAGTTCAGATTAACAAATCATAGAATCATGAAGGTTGAAAAAGACCTCTAGGATCAGCAAGTCCAACCATTTGGGTTTTTTTCAAGGGAACGAAGGCAAAGTAAGTATTTTTCATATTTAATCAGGAGAAAGTCATCTTCATTTTTAAGCCGAAAGAGGAGGGGAAAAGACAAAGAAGTGTGACGGAGAACCAGGGGCCATGTTCTGCCAGGGAAGTGACTGCAGCCACGTCTACCCATCGCCAGCAAACTGGAAGATTTCTCTTCCACAGAGGTTATTTCTCTGCTTCCTTCCTTTAATGGTCCCAACAGGTTCACAGAAGTCGACATGAGTATGCTGCAGAGGAGTAGATATTAAACAATCAATTATCCTCACGAAAAGTTGCAACATTATTTTGGGGAGCTCTTCAGCCAGTAACAGGTTTTTCAAAAAACCCAGTCCAGATCCAACATGAGAACAGAACCTGAAAACACAAGGTTACCATTTGGACTTGATAGAAAATTAGTTATTCTGACTTAAGAGTTAATGATAAGTTCCCATTTGCCATGTAATTCAAAAGCCTGGAATAATGATAACTTACTTTAACAGAGACTGCTAATGTTGTTTCATGGTACGTTGGTTTTATCCAACTTATCTGGACTGTGTTTACAGTGCTTGAAGGCTCAAGGCAGTTTGCAAGACTCATCTTTTCCAGCGCTGTACCTCTTACAATAAATTTGATAATATTGATGATCTCGAAGGCTTACATTAGGTTTAAATAGATGAACGATACTTGATTTAGAATATCTCCGACTGGATAGGGAACTAATAGGTGTGGTAATGGGAGATGTAGCGCTATTTTTAAACTTGACAGGAGACATATTAGTTGCTAGTTCCCTATTATAGAAAAAGCACCAGTCTGGTAATAATGGGCTGGCATTTTGAAATTCTTCCGATTTATTAGGAATTTGATGAGAAATGGGTTCCACACATACTGGACTTCAGACCAGTTTCTGTATAGAAAGGTACGCACAGCAACCTGCATTCATAGCCAGTTTAAGAACATAGATATATACACTTGAAAATATGACTTGTAAATAATTTAACTGATTTTATTTGAAAGGCTTAGTCTATAGTTTCCATTAGTTAACTGATTAAAAGACAAAATACTTCTTAGAAGCCATCATAAATTGCTCCACGTGAGAACATAATCGCCCTAGATCAAAAATTTGGTTTGTTTTCTACCGCAAATTTAAAGTAGTAAAACCTTAAAAATAGAGAATCATTCTCATATCATGGAAATTTGGGATTTAGCACTTAAAATGCTCTTTTGTACAAAAGCTGGCATTGCAACAGTTAATTTAACATTAACTTAAACATTAGGCTTGGTACCCTGAGATATCTGGCAGCAACTTTTGAGTGGGCACAAGCCAGATTTATTTTACAGTCAGAAACTATCCATTTGAATATGTGATGAAAGGATCTGCATCTTCAGTCACACCTTGAGTCAACAAAAAGGATGGGATGAGATCTACTGTCAAATCGAGTTCTACTGTGAAATCCGTGAAGAGTCCCACACGGAGGAGTATTACCGAGGGACAGATCTGTGAACTTCACACCACATGCCGGTAAGGTTACTTCAAAATGCAATTCAATCACAATGTAAAATGGGCTTCAAAAGGGGTGTCAAATGTATCTGCCATGTTATTCACCTAAAGACCCCCAACAAAAGCAATTTAAAATTATAATCATGAGGATTTTGTCAAGCTATGAAACCCTTCACCAGGTGAGGAGAATAAATCATCAGGTTTTCTTTTGTTTATATGAAGCAACGTTTACGTTTTAGATCCCTACAGCAGTTCAGAGATGACGGTCTTTTGATTCGTGAAGTAACTTCAAGGTTGCGAAGTTACTTGCACAAAAAAAGTCCTTGATTTTAACTATTACGTACTAGAATGCAACAAATGAAAATAATTTTTGGTCTTCCGCTTGCCCAACTCTTTGTCTTCAGGAGAGAGCTGAACCAATGCTTCATACTATGCATCTATGAGAACAGAAATACCTCTCATTAACTTCTGTCTGGTCAGCATCACGCTATCCCTTTCAGAAACAGCTCGAAAGCTCTCTGATTCAATAGTAAACGTCACACAACTTTGAATGAGAACTTTATATGGCACTGAACGTATTCTTCCATTTTAATAATATTTACATCCTACTTCCAACTTGACGTACAGAAGATATGTTACCCACATCAATTTACAAACCTAGGGCAATGAGGGCGCCAATGTGATTTAGCGGTGCAGCATCACGTTTGCTGTAAATAATTTCCCTGCAAAGTCTTTGACAAAGCCCTCTGAAAGGGCTACAGCAACATTAAAGGCTCCAGAGTGGGCCAAAGCGCTTTCCGACATCGCGCTGACCCAAGAATAGCAAATCTAATGACTTAAGTCACTTGTTTCCATTCTGTTGTGTGCAGAGCCTGCAAAATACTTCCAAGGATTTGCTTAAAGTGATAAAGAAAAGCATATTCACACATTTTATTTTACTTTGCAAGTATGAGAAAGTTACGGGGTCTACCTCCTCCACTGGGAAGTATCTATGGATACACGCATCGCAGAAAGCTGAAAAACACTGACATGAGTTAAATAAAGATGTCTGTTATCATCTGTCAATTAAAATGGTGAGCATTTCAGGAAATATATTTTTTCATGAATAAAAGTGATATACAAGCATCTCAAAACAATCTGTTTTGGAAGGTTAATTTGGTTATTTTGTAAACAAGTTTAGGTTCTAAGCTGATGTTTTAAAAACAGATACTGCAAAAAGAATAAATATTAACGTCTGGGGGAGACCCTAACAGACATGAGACGAGCGTGGCCCTTTTTAGCACTGCCTCAGCTAACAGCAAGGCAGAGACACGCACAGAGGACATCAATATATGAATTTTTTTTTTTTCCTTGAAGATTATCAGATGGCTGATATCAGAAAAACACCGTTGAAATAACCACCAGCAGAAAGCCTGTGCCTTAAAAACTTTGCTTTTGTTGCACACAACAAAATCTGGCTATAGCACACGATCTGCATTGTAGCCTCTAATGAAGAGTTAAACACAGTTGCGTTTTTCATTTTACTTCATTATAAATCATGAAGATATTAGTAAAACTCACTGAAGGTTTCAGCTTTAGTGTCACCTGAGAATCACTTCTCTGGCTATCTAAAAAAAGAGTCTGAAGAAGCATTTACCCTGCCTGAGTCAACTGGCCATGTTCATAAAACTTTCCTCCTAAAATCTAAAAACCCTTATCAAAATCAAACATCCTGTTCAACAAAACCAAAACGATGCTGTCACTCATCAGCTACTTCAACTTGAACCACCAGAGAACCTGCAGAACCCAGCACGTTCCTCCTGCAAACTGGTACAACGTGAAGAACATTGAGTATGGTTTATAATGGCCACGACTACTGGTGTGCAGAGCAAAACATCTTCACTGCAAAGCTCAGCGCTGAAGAAATTTTTATGGTCATTACTGGAAAATACTAACTATTTAAAGTTGAGCTGGCTATTAGTAGGTGCTCTTACTGACATCATTGATACGATGAAATGCCAGAAATACCATTAAAAGCCAACACGAGAAACCGCTTACACCTCATGCATGCAAGGCCTGTGCTTAATATTCCCACTTCTTCATTTCAAAGTCACAGAGAACACAGGTTTCACCAGCAAGCTAAAGATCTGTTCTGACTCGTACTAAAGATTTAAGGGTTATGCAGTTATTCTGGCCATCCGGAAAGTTTCAGCAATACCACCAGTTAAGCATTCACAGCAGCCGTAAGCAGCTCTTGGAGACCTGAAGAAGAGGGGGGGGGGGCAGGGGGAAGCTTGGAAATAGCTCCAAAATCAAGGCAGTGGTTATATCAGAGTGCCTTCCACATGCAATCAGACTCAAAGCAATGCTACAGCTAAAACCTTTGATATTATTTCTCTTTTTTTTTTTTTCCACATGCAAAGAAGAGTCAATTGTGGAGCTTAAGACACTAAGGAAATACACCAGCAACTACTCATCACGTCTTAAAATGGTCTTAGCAACTGCTCAGCAGAAATAATGCGCACGTGCCAGTACTCCTGCAAAAGCTGCAGTGTTCACCGTTGCTCTAGAGGAAAACTGTGAACCCTTTCGCTGTGAAGGCTTTCAACCCAAGCGCACCAGACACTACGACTAGGACAACGTCTTGCCTATTAACCAAGCCACGCAACAGAAACTGTTTCGGTGAAGTAGAATCATTTATATAAATTAAAATTTTAAAATGGAAAATATAAAGATGCCGTTTTTAAACTGTTCCTTAGTCTTTGCGAGAATTCCAGTGAATTCAGGTAGTTTTAAAGATGCTTCTTAGCGTTGCCCTCCAGCTGACGGGAAATCGTGAACCGTTTTCACCTTCATAAGCTTCTGCCCTTACCAGCTGCACCCTCCTCTCGTCAATCTGACAAATACATTCTGCTGAGCAATGAAGTCTTAGAAGTCTGCAAAAATTCAAGCAGAGAAAACTTAGCAAAGAAAAGTTTGCTTTATCTAAGGGAATTTTATTGCTGTATTGGAAGTCCCTCTGTGATCCAGGGGAGTTAGTGCCTCCTTACTCACCAGGCACAGCAGAAAATAAAGACGCTGCGTTTCTGCTGTGCTGTGTTGGTGGCTCTGGACACCGCCGTACTTGGCTATTTCTCTAAAAACCAGGCAAACAAGTGCGTTGCTTATGGAGAGAATGTTAAACCTATCTTCAGTTATCTATTTATGCTGAGATTTTTCAAAAAAATCACTGTCATAAAATGGATCTGAATCTAAGAGGTATTACATGGGTCTTACCTTACTACAGAGAAAACGATTCAGATCTTTCTGAATCTTTTCAGATCCGATCTTCACATCACTGTTTAAGCAGAGGTCGGTCCCACAGGGATCAGTTAGATGTAGATACTTGAAGGTGTTACATGAAACTGGTTTAGTCTCACATTTAAAGCAGAAATAGCTCGGGAGGACACTTTGCTCTCCCAGGCTGAATACTGGAGATATAATTAAAATATAATTAAGAGAGAGGGGAAGGGGTGGGAGGGAAGACTTGGATGTTCAGTAGGACAACAGCTTGTCACTGTGCTTGCACAGATTAAGTTGCCTCCAGCAAATATATATAGTGGAAAACAATGCAGACAGGGTACCCCCAAATTAAGCGCTACCAAGCAAACGCTTTGAGAAAAGGAGTTATTTCCACCCATCTACATCGATCATGCATTAGCTTGCGCTGAAGAGAGCCTACTCCGCACTCTGTCTCTTCATTTCCAAGTGGTTACAAACCATTTGTGAGGTGCATTCAAAATGCACTACGATGAACAAAATCTGTTTTGCATGCCAATATCCTTGGAGAGGGCAATATTCATGCAAGCTGATTCAAGCTACTCTTCAGAGCTGCAGCACTCTGCCTTCCCACTGAAGCTCTGAATGAGTATGGACAAGAGAGATCCATAAATGATTTTTCCTAGAGTCTAGAGACAGCTGGTTTCTTAACACTCATGGAAGCACTTTCTTGGGCATTAACAGAATGACTTAGAAAAAAGTCTGCTTTCTTCTTTAAAGCTGTTTTTCTTTTCAAGCTGTGTAACACCACTTGATATTTAGTGTACATTCAACTCGCATGAGCTACTCAACCAAGCAGTAGGCTTCGGCATACTGAAGGTGCGTAATGGCTGACTAACAAATGTAGACCATTTCACATGTTTGTGCTTATTTACAAATACCACTTACATACTGCTGACATTTATAATGACACCTGTGATGTTGCTGACACACCACTACGTTTGTAAAGTTTGCATCTACAGGCACAGTCGATTCTAAGAAACTTGCTGGTGAATATACACAGCACTTCCTTTGACTGTAACTAGAAAGGTTATTTTGACTATTTCCTATTTGAATAGGAAAAAAGCTTCAGAAACAAGGTTTAGCGAGGCTAATCCCCCCCCACCACTGATTTTCTTATCACTCAACACCACTAGTTCACTCGATTACTTTTGTCAACAGTGTTCTCAAAAATTTTCTCCTGACCATATACTGGGTTGCTTAAATTAGACTGTAGACACATATTCATACAGTCACAGAATTTCATATATTTGTTACTGTTATCGTTGCCTACTGACTTGTTATTCCAGTCTACGACCTCTAACTACAGCACTTCAGCCCTTCCGGAAACCTTGACACAGAGTTTGACGGCAGAGAAATACTTGGTTTGGTTTTGTATATGTAGGTAGACTGTAAAGAATTCATCTTACAATGGAGGCAAAAAGGGAATATAGATGAATTATTCAACTTTTCAAAGGCAAAGGACTTTTAAACTATCTTAAGATGAAACAAAACACTAGATCTATGTACTTGTTCAAATTACAAGCTAATCGTAAGAGAATGCTTGGATTCGATAAATAAACCTAATAATTATATAACTTCTAACCAAACATTTTCAATTTGTTTTGTTTAAATATGCTGTAAACAACAAGATGTAACTGTTCTACCTGCTCCCTCCAAACCCAGAATCATATGATATCTTCTGCCTGGTGTTTTCCCATTATTAACAACAAGATATTTCATTTATCCCCTCCCATTCAAAAATGCTGAAGAGCTTAACAAACATTAATTGAACCTCACAACTCTCCTGTGAGGTAGGTAGGTATTGTTATGTCTACTTTACAGATGAGGAAACTCGAATTAAAACTCGTGATTTGCACAATTTTCCAACAGTAGTTTTACAGTAAAGCCAAGAGCAGAAGAAAGGGGCCGTGACTCCTATGTCCCTACTTCCAGCCTCCCAATGCACATTCTCTCCAAGGCCAGCAGGAATTTACTTGCCATTTTGCCAGTCATGAAAAAAAGTCTTCCGAACAACACTGTTAATTTTTCATTAGCGTAAGCCCTTGTAAGAAAACACGTTTCACCCAGATTCTACTTTCATTATTCTTTTTTAAACTGAAAATAAGACAAAAATTTGTGTCCTCTATTAATGTCATTCTTCAACTAGCTAGCTGATAAATTCCATCTTCGAAAAAAAAATCCACACTTCTTGAAACCATATGAATTGTTTCTCACATGACTGAATCCCTTATTTCCTCTTTTCACTTGTTTCATAACATCTTCTATTTTCTTCATATTCTTTTACTTTCTATTCTAATTATTTCACCTTCTTTTCTAATGACTTCCTGCTGCACTTACCTTAGGCCCACATCATCTTTTTTCCTCTTTAAAATTTTTCAACAATGCAATAAAATCTACAAAGCGTAGACTTACAGCATATCAGCTACAACCCTGATGAGACACGTATCAAATGTTCCTGTCTCAAACTACCCTCACTTCCAACTCTTTCCTACATACGGCATGTCCACTACGTCTTCCATCTGCTAGGACTACAGCCTCAGACGTTCTCTTCCCCCACCACGCTTCATTCCTCATTAGGAAATCTCCACTTTCAATACAGTCCTTTCTTCGCCGGTCCAGGAGCAAAGCTTCATGGCTCCCTTGCCTAATCTCCTGTCTCACTTCCCTTCCTGGCAACTCTTCTCCACTCAAATTGCCTCAAACACCTTTACAAACTATCTCTTTCTTCCTCCTCCAACTTATCACATCAAATCCAAAGTGATTTTCCTCTTCACCTCTGGGATATTTTTCCCCCCAGTTAGACATAAGGCTCGTTCCGTCCCATTTTTCTCATTTTCATTAGACTTGCTTGGTACATCTCAACTTCCCATCAGGTAAAAAAGGAACAACTTTTAAAAGGTTGCCGGAGTGTCATCCATTTTTTGATCAACTCCATTCCATATGCTCTTTCCAAAGTCTCCCCAATTTTCTGTTATTTCCACCTCCTTTCTAGTCCCTGTTCATAAGTACTTCAAGTCTAGTAACAGTTTTCTACACCTATTCTGTACACGCTTCTCTAAGACTAACCTGTTTCAACCTTTGGTCTTCTATACTCCGACCTTCTGCCCACGTCCTCTTCTGTAAGCTCTGAGGCACTGAACACATCCTCCGCACCTCTAGGAAGCTCTCCATACCACTACAATCCAGGCTGTCCCATGCGAGTAAAACTATTTCAGTGATGCTTTCCACTAGCCCAAGAAGCACGAGAGTCCAGCCTTGTTTCTAAAAATGCAATTTTTTTTCTTTGTGAAGAAACTTGCCGAAAAAGCCGTAATCCTCAATATCAGCTGAAGAATTTTGTACCTTTTCACAGATCTAACAAACGTGTAGTCCATAAAAGCGGCAGTCTCCAAATCTGCCATTTTACAACCAAGCTGACATTGTTAATAACTCTTTCTGAATGGACACGCACACCACTCAAGTGAAAGAAACAGCTACTAAAATACAAGTAGATTAAATAAAGATTTTGTTTGACAAAAAGATTGTTACATTTTTTGTTCAAGATATATGATTTTCTATGACTTTTTTATTTCTCTTATTTTGGAATCAGCATGAAAAGTTAAATTCGGTCTTTTTTTAAAAACCGCAGAAATTAGCACATCTTGTTTGTACTGTCTGCTCTAATGAAGTAAGCCTACATTTGCCAGTGTACAGTAAAAATAGGTAGATGTGTTAATTCATATACTCTCTGCAAGTGGCAACTCGCAGGCTCGCAGGCTTTGAGAACTGCTCTCATCATACAGAAGCTGCAACAAACGTTCAGCCACCGTTTTCTCTTTCAGCTCTCAAAATTACAGCTGGATTCTTCAAGCATTACGAGTGGTTTCTTGCATTTCAAAGCTTCTGAACTACTTGGATTGCAAGAAGCAAAAGTTCTGCCCACAGATACTTTCTTGCTCCCAACTGATTTCATGCTACAGCCAAAAAAACACAGAATGGAAGTACAAGGTGGCTCGTTTCAGCGTACACACTGGCCAGTACATACATTGTCCTCCTGATCACACGCCAGCTGAGCAGGCTCCATGTCTGCGCCTGCAGCACACAAACCCCGCCTAGTCCTTCTTCATCACTCCACAAAGGTGAAGTTTCCGAAGAACCTCCTAAGCAAAATGTTTGATCACATATGCTTAAGAGTACAAAAAATGATGGTTCTCCAGCAGCTTTTTGCTCTTTAGTTACCATCGTACTATTTAAATTCGTGACTTCTACACTATTTCACAATAAGCATACTCTGATGTGAAGAAACAGATGCACTATTGGCTGTTGGTTACTATTTGTTTCCATTTCGAGAAGACTTGTGTTGAAGCTCTCTCCGTTTCCACATGGTAACAAAGGGCAAGACTGACTTTATTTAATCTCTGCAGGCGAAAAAATGGCATTATTTTCTTTCTAATATCCCCTAAGGTTACCCATCCCTTTGCATTCAGCTGGTGATAGAAGAAATATCCGAAATCCTTTGAAAACTTCAGATATGCAGTACAGATCAATAAGTTTCATTATGAGAGGCCTCTCACAGCACATTAGTCTCGCTCTCCACTACTGTCATTTACCTCTTGCTTGATTTCCAATGTTTTAGCTTGCTTTTTTTTTTTTTTTTTTTTTGTAATGCTAGTGAATTTTTATCTCCAAAGCCACGAATGATGCAAGCCTTGCCTACCACTGAAACTGCCACTAATGAGCAAACACTCTCCAACGCTGAAAAACAGGTTGGGACCCACAGAAGAGCAGTTTCAGTGAGAGACTCCTACTCTTTTACTTTTTCCTCCTCAGATGTATCAACCCTATCTTCATTCAAAACAGTCACTTTTCCCAAATAGCTTCTTATGGTGAGACAACAGAAAATAAAATTGCTTCCGAAACGCTCTAGCAATTAATTTTTAACTCTTCGTTACACAAAAAAAAAAAGATGTTTGCCTCCATAATAAATACTATAATAAACTACCTTCTCTGCGGCATATTAAAATCCAGAGCACGACTTGGTTCTGCTCTTCTAAAGCCCAGCACCGGGCAACATCAGACCAAAGTGTGAGCACAAGCTTCTCGGGCATCAGAGAAACACCGGGAACATCAGACGCTGAAACGTGTGTAGGTGTATTAGCAGTCCTACCATCCATCTGTCAGAAATCTTCGATGTTCCTGCACATCACCCACTGGCAGAGCTGTCTGCCAAGCAAAAATATTATGAAATGTTCATTATATACTCAAATCTCCCCCCCTTCCCAAGGAGGAAATGGAAAAACCTGTCCCTCCACACGCACATACTCACATTCGTTACCAAGAAACGGTGAAAGACTTTCAAATTCACCCAGAAAGAAAATCTACCAAGAGACCACGACTGTGAATTTAGATATATTTTAGCAAACTTTACTTACCAGAGGATACGCTGCCTTTTAGTTCACATATATCTCATTTTTTAAGGTACATTAAAGACCGAGTTTACAATTAACTGAACAGACAGCGTACAAAAGGCTTTTAGAACTACACCATATGGTCGAGGGAAAGGAACAATCTGGACTATCCACATTTCAATCTGCAGGCTTGTCCACCTCTATAACACATTGTATTGCTGTAATAAAATATTAAGATAGAAATGTAAAAGTGAAAATAATCTATCTTTTGCACTACCAGGGAGCAAGGCATCCTACAGTCTAGTGCGTTTAATAAATATTTTAAGTTTTACAATTTTGGCATGCTGAATCAGATATAGCCAATAAAATTCCCAATTCATTTAAAACAGTATTTCCAGAAGGATATGGGTGGGTATTCATCTGACGCTTCAGGGAAATAAAAAATACCAGTTTACACGGGGTATACTGGCAGCAGTTTATGTAACAGATGACACATTCCTGGAAATCAAATAAAAGCAGAAAGAAAATACCCATTGTTGCTTAGTGAAGGACTAATCACATGGTCACAGCTGGAACCAGTGTAAATCGTTCATTAATAAAATTCTGTTGTAGTAGTCACTTTTTTTCAGCTTTTCAAATGCCAATAGAGAAAAAAAAACCCTCTTTCAATTCTTTGCAGAAAGGATACACTATTAAGTATTCCACAGTAGCCATTAAACTTACTAAATCTTTGCAGAAAAAGGATGCCTACAATGAAGGCATTGGTGGCGCTAAGGAAAAATATAAATACTTATGTATTTTATATATAATCCCAGAACACAGTCCAGGAAGACACTTGCTACACTTGGAGGTACCGGCTTGACTTCTGACTGCACAGAATCCAAATCTTGAAAAATCAACCGAAGTCTTCTGTAGAGTACATTTTATCATGTAAAGGAATATAAATGACAGCCTTGTGACTCATATCCTTCAATGCAAAGTAGAAAGTTGCACTAGATTAAATGCAGACACTACAGAGAAAGATCATGTAATACCCAAGTATTCCATAATTACATACTGTGTTGGATATAGGTATCAAAGGCTCGTGGCCAACACTGCTTTGAGCAAGAGGTGGGACTAGGTGGCCTCCAACGATCCCTTCCAAGCTGAATTATCCTAATATCCCATGTTCTTTCCCACTGTGAAGTTCTCCCTTCTTGAGTTGAGACCCTTAATTTCTTTCACTTTAAAAAAAAAAAAGGTAACAGCGATTTCAAGTTTTGTGTTTCAGTACCACCAATAGCAAGAAAAAAAACTCATATGACATCACAGATAGTGAGTTATTACATCACAAAAATCAGACCATCCTCTGCAATTATTTTGGAAGCAACCTCCTGCTATACCAATGCTGATATGTTGTTCTACTCACAATACTACAGGACAAGAGGCCTGTTTTCCTTGTCATTTCAGAGAAACTACTGGGAACAGTAAATACAAACTATACCATTTGTTGTTTAAACTGCAACAATATAAAGTAAATGGGATACAGTTTTTTCCAGTCCGAAAGAAAAATCAAAATCACACCATTCCTCATCGTTCAGTGCAAAGACTGCAAGAACAGAGCGTTTAAAATTGCCAAGAATTTCTTTAACTGAAAGGTTTCTCTGAATTTAAAAGCTAAAAATATATTATCTCCCTCATTCTGTGCCTACTAAGCAGTCTGAGCAAAGACTTAAAGGAGCCTGGCTTCATAGGATATCTGGGTTTTATTGTCGAGCCTGCTAAGGACCCTTGAAATACGGCTGCGTAAGCCGTGTACGGCCAGTGGGAATGCTCGAGTGTGAAGTTCAACACATGCTTACATTTTTGCATGATCAAAGGCTCAATTGCTCTGCTCATCAGTTTACTGTAGTTATTCCTACCTCACAGTGACATCCTCCGTAAAGAGATATACTTTATATGAAACTGGTTAATATAAAAAAGAAAACCCCAGTTTTCTAGTAATTAACTTCAAGTGGTATGAAATGACAGTTCAAAGCACCGTCGCTGCTAATAGGATGACTTAAATAACGGAGGAAATCATACCTAGGAAAAACAGAATATATAAATGAAGTGTAACAACTTTGTCAAATTCAGAAACAAAAAAGACCCCCAAATTTCCTGCTAACTTCTACTTCTAGCCATTATCTGTGTGCTCTTCATCAGAACAGGTGAAATCTGAAGGCCGGCGTGCGAATTGAGTGCGTAAATGCTAAAGAAAAATCTGTAACTAAAGAAAAGCAACAGTGGAAAGCATCAGCTCTCACATATACAGCCCATGAAGCAGATGGGCAGCCTTTATGTAAGATGCTGTTTTCCGCTCTTCCTCTCTTAAAAATAATAAAAATGCTGCCTTTTTTTTGGCAGTAAAGCAGATCACGACTGGCCAGGATACACAGGTAAGCTGACTTCATGTTTGGTGATGTGTTTCCATTTCAATACAATGATTTTTAAAAAGAAATTTTTCTTTTTTTAAATAAAAGCTGTTGAGGGGTGTATCTGACCAGCTTATGACTTTTAAAAGAACTCCTGTAGAAGAATTAGATAATTCTCCATCTGATCAAAGGAGGCTGCCATTACGCCCAGCAAGAGCAGCCAGGCACCTCGCTCTTCCCCGTCCCGGAGCCTGCCAGACATCCTGCTTTTCAGAAGTCTGTCCAAAGGGCTTTGAAACATAATGAAAACAGGCCTAGGAGGACTCCTCCATATGCTTCCCACAAAATATTTGATATTCTTCTTCGTTTGCCTGCTTCTAGATGAAACGTGAAGGAAAAAATAGTTACAAATTTGCGGGGAAAAAGGCACATCAAATCAAATTCAGGCACGTATCCCCCACCACGCTTCACCTGCCCACACACGATGCTCTCCTTGAAGCTACACCACATACACCTGATGGGTATTACACTTGTATTTTTTTAATCTGCTGCTAACACCTTACACGGCGTATTGTTTCTTCTGACAGCGGTATCATCAAAAGAACCACGACTAACTGGTTTTAATGGTTTCCATGCCTAACTGCCATTACCCGGCCGTTCCCCGGACAAGCCGCGCGGGGCCATCGTTCAGGCTCTCTGAGCGGCGCTGGCTTTGGTTGCAGCCGTACCTCCACCGAGCAGCACCACCAGCACCAGAAATGGGTCCCCATACGTACCCCTGCACGGTTTGGGTGGGTGTGCAGCCACAGTCAGGAAAGACAAACAACATAAAAATCACACTTTTGAAAAAATACATCTGTTAATGATTTTTCTCCTCACTGGAAACCCCATACCAAGCTCTAGGTAGACTAGTTCTTTCAAACAAAGTGTGACAGGGTAAAAAAAAAGCAGTATTTAGTTTAGCTAGGAGACAGATATGACAGATATAAGCTAATGTTAATGCTATGAAAGCCAAGATTTACCTTTACTAATCCCTCTCAATGAAAACAATAGGACAGAATTAAAAATGACCAATTTAAGACGAGAAAGCGCATTTTGGGGAGGTATGAAAAGGAGAGACCAGGAGGCACACAAGGAAGGCTGCTGCTGCCGCCTCACCTAGAGAGCTGCAATTTATTTCAATCAGCTCTACCTAAATCAGTACAACCACCTTCTCGCGTAGACAAGCATCAGGATTATCAATTTCAGCAGATATTACCTGAGCGTGCACAAGAAACGCAAGTTCTGGCATTTAAACTTCTGGGCTGATTTATACTTTAAAGGCAGAAGTAGTCGTCGCTCAAAGTGTCTCTACTGAAAGGTAACAAGCAAGTTAATTCCGTTTAGATCATTAAGGCATAAAAGTCCTCACCAGAGTTCCATAAACAAAAATAAAAGTATTCATAGAAAAGGAATAAATGTTTCCAAAACATGTTGTTCCTCTGCAGCAGAAAAGAAGCCACTGCAGAAAGAATGGTGCTGCTGGATGAGAGAAAGAAAGGATAATAAAACTGCACCAAGAGCAAATTTCATACTGAAGTGAGGAGTTGATTAATATTTTTGACAGTAACAGAATAAAAAGGGGCTGGGCTTAACCTAATAGCTATTTTACAGCATCAATTTTATTAAACTGTTATTATATTTTGTAATTGTGTATTAAAACGTGTCCCACATTAGGCAGCAAAGCGCTTTTAAGTAAACGTTTTGTTTACTTTAGCAAGACAAATCTTCAACACCAACTGCAAGTACCAAAGTAGTCTTTCACTCTAACGCTTTCAGAAGTTTTTTCCCTCCCATTTCACTCAAAATATGCAAACTTGAATGCCTACGACTTCCACATAAACCGGAATTATGGCGTTTAAATCCATTCATTAAAAGCTAAGCACTCAAATGGCGTAAAGGCAGAAGTTCAAGCAAAAGCAACTACTCCCTCGACCAGGACCAGCAAGCATTTACTCCAAGGGTCAAACCCCCCAAGGCTGGGACTGGGGGTGACTGAAATTCAAGTCCTAACTCGTGTGTTTTTAAGGCGACACATTGCTGCTCTCCTCTTCCCCAGCCCGGCCTGCAGCTCTGTGATTTTCCACGAGGTTGAAGAGGTTTCTTTGAAAAACCAAAACCAAGTGGCAAGCTCGGGCGCCGGGTAGAGGAGGGTGCTCTCGAAACGCTCACAGCATCACTTTTCATCTTCTAAGACATAAATTCATGTGATCTTTTAACAACTATTTATTTCACACCAAACCAGATATCTCCCTAAAGCCTACCAATACAGCCTGCAGGCATATTTCTTAAATAAAAGTACTGAATCCATGTATACTTAAAATTTGCATAGCAAAGGGATGAATCAACTATCACAGAAGTAGTAACACTGTGCAGCAACTGCTCACCTCTTGCAGAAGAAAAAAAAATAATCCCTGTTTATGGCGTTTGGGTAGGACTCCACACCCAGTGCATTTCTTTACATTCAACAATTGTGAAATAACATTTTCTTGCAGAACTCTGGCAAGCATGACTGCTGTTCATGCTATTCAATACATCAGCTATGCTCGTGGAATTTAGATTTTGCATATGTAAACCGTAGCATTTGTAGATTTTCTTCACTTCTGCTTAAAGGTTAATGAGATTATACAACACCAATTTAACTAAATTAAATACTGTTAGTAAGGAAATTATTCTGTTGGAATATTTCAGATCGTTTCCTGTGTTACCTTTGCTGTAAACACAAGTATTTCTGCCTAGAGAAGTGCTTCTGTTTTAACAAAACTGGCAAACTATGAGATTACCAGCAGCACCTACATTAAATGATTTATCAATAAATAAATCTTTTTTTGTTGTTGTTAAAGAAATATAAGGTGTTACATCAGGACTGCATTTGACAGAATTAAATCAGTCTGTTGCGCTGGCTGCGTTTAAGTGTTCATAAAGTAGTTATATTTGAAAATAGGTAATGAAGCCCCCCCAAATTAAGATGTGAAATCGGCACGTTTGTTTAGAGCACAAGGGTAACTTCATTTTACCTGAAGAACCAGGCACTGGAAACAGGTAAGCAGCAGAGGGGTAAGTAGCAGAGGGAAAGCTCTTTTGAGAAATATTTAAGGTGAAATTAACTCTTTTTGCACTAAGGGATCACAATTCAAGCTTTTCACTAGAGGAGGAGATCTACTGACAAACCGTGACGGAGGCCATCAACACGATACAGTATCCCCTACGATCTAAAATAAAAATTCCTCTCTGCTACACAGCAGAACATAAGCTAGTGGGGGAGATGAACAACTCATTTCTTTATGAAGACATTCCTGCACTGAGCTTTCTCAGGACTAGGCGCAAATGGAATATTGTATATTTTTGTTATCTTGACTACCGTCACAGAAAACCAAGCATAGACAGACACAGTGAATTTCCACGTTCAAAACATGACGCAGCTTTAAGTCTCCTACCTATACGAAGCCACCAGCACTGTCCCGTGCAAGCGACGGTGCGATGTAATCTCCTGAACAGTGCCATGACAACTAATGTAATTATACCGAAATAGTATTAGCTGCATTTATATTGGAGATAGTCTTACCACAGTTCTTAAAGACCTGTTCTGCTTCTCAGGAATTAACCTTATCTCCTCAGCCCTGCAACAGCGTAATTAGTCATTTTGACATTTTGCCTTCTGCGGTGACTAACAAACTCCTCCCACTCTTCTAATTCAGTGGAGATAGCTCAGATTTAAATTATATGGTTCAGGTAATAGGTACTCACATGATCTCATTTTTTCCCCCAATATCTTCTTTTAATTCACTGAAATGAACTAAAGGAATTGTGTTAAGTGTTTCCTCCCACCCGCAAGTGGAAATTTGGGTTTTTTTTGCTAAGCATGAATCAAAGCTGATAACTGAAGGAGCTTCCATAGTAAGATTTTGTGTCAACATCCTCCACTTAAAAAAGAAAAATCAAGTTTTATTCCCTTCCCCCAAAATAACAGAAGGTCACCCTCCAGCTCACCACACCCCCACCGGTCAGCGAGCCTTTGGCACAGAGGGGCTCTGCACAGACCCCTTTTTTACCATATTTTTTGGCCATATTTTTAACCGGTTTTGCCTAAGTACAGGCACATGCCACAAAACACCAAGATTTCTGCAGTAACAAAATGGTTCCACTGTCAGGAGACTGCGCAAGCGTGCTCTAAAACACACGTGGTACAAATTAACCAAAAATACATCGATGATGTGTAAACTTGCACTATTATTTAAATATATTTAAATTATTAATTATTTTATTTAAATTAAATCTCACAACTGCGGTTTTACAGAGCACAGCACTGGCACCCACTCTACCAGACTGCCGAAGAAAGTCAATGCTAGTCAAATATTTTCTTTTGACTGAAGTGCAAAACGCATGATCTGAATGGGTATGAACTAATTAGCAACACAGGTATCCACAAGCTGTGGCAACTTCTCACCCTGCGGGCTACCTACCAGCAGACACTTTATGACTTTTAATGCCCATCATCCCATAAGCGTGACAGAAACAAATGAATCCCACTCGCTCACCAAAATACGAAGGTATTTTCAGAGATATTCCTACTGTTTATTAATACTGAAGTGGAAGTTCACACTTAAAATACTTTGAAGAACTACGCTTACTTTTGTGGTGAAATCACTGGAGGTATGATTATGACATGCAAATCCCTTTGGACAAAATGCCCTCATCAAAACATCTTATGTGTACATTAAAAACTGAATGGTCATAAACCACTCCAGCAGCTTGGAGCTCGAGCTGGTATCGCAGTGATCTTCGCAATTCATAAACATCAACACTTGGGATAGTTTGCACGGGAATACGAGCAACTAATTATTATCTTTTGCTTAAGGGCACGTATGGTGTGCTCCGCAGGTATCGCCACTGCTTTTTGCCTAATGTATTGCCTCTTGAAGTCTGTCAATACAACAACTTGCTGATATACTCTGAAGCGTTTCTAGTGTTACCAAACTGCTTTATATTCAAAGAGAACACACTGCAACTTCTGAAAGACGTTGCTAGGAAAGAAGCAGTAGGTACAAACCTGTATGTAACTGGCAAACAGTAATTTCATATTGTTCACTGAAAGACAAATTAACTTGTTACTTAGCAGAGGGACAGTTTTTTGACAAAAATATTGGTGCTTTATAAAACAAAACAAATGTACAAGTCAGAATCTTTTTATGGAAACTGCTTGATTTTGCAATATTATCACAAATTCTACTTAATGGCCAATTTAAAAACAAAATTAAGTTACAGTTTATCAGCTATGTCTTTTTGCACTGATGTCATTAAAAAAGCAGATCTGTTGGGGCAGTGGCGGAACATCGGAAGACACAGAGCCCAGCATTTTCCCGAAAAAAAAAATAAATCTTAGTGCTAAAGTGCAGAGAACACATCGTAGTTAAAAACATAGTAGCAAATATTTCTGTTGGCTCTTTGATGAAAAATAGTTCTTCTCTGATGTATGACTAAAAACATGAAATTAAGTACAGCATCCGGATTACGTCTGCCAACAGTCAAACCTACATGGAAAAGGGAGAAAGTACTATGTGATAATTTAAGGGAGCCGATGGCTTCTCTAAATCCTGCTCCCCAAGAACTGATCCTGTGGGTGAAGTATAACGTACCTCGATTGCATCTCCTTGTGCCAACTTGTTCTCACTGCTGCTATACAGCATGGTGTTATTTTTCTATAGCTGAAAGATCCCTGGATGCCAGAAGTCAATTTAAAGTGAACTTTATATCGATGGAACAGCCTAAAGACCACGTAACCTGGGCTGAGAGTCTGAGCCAACAGCAACTTAAGGCTCCTTCACCTCTAAATGTTGAACACCAAGAGGTTCCAAAACCTTTAGAAAAATGACAACTAAAGCCTGCAAAAACGTGCTGTCACAGCTACAGCCAGCAACAGACTCTCCTAAAAATAAAGGTTACCATTAGCCTGTTATCCAGAGACTGCAGAGTGAATTTTAAAGGAGGTGAAGTATAATTACTCAAACAAGATGGCACTTTATTATAGTTGGGTAATTGACCTTAAAAGAAGTTTAGTGACCACCAAATGTCAACCAACCTTGGGGCGGGGTGGGCAGGGAGGGGAGGATTAGATAGGACAAGAGGCAATGGCCTCAAGCTGCACCAGGGGAAGTTTAGGTTGGATATTAGGAAAAACTTCTTCACCGAAAGGGTTGTCAGGCATTGGCACAGGCTGCCCAGGGAGGTGGTGGAGTCTCCATCCCTGGAGGTATTTAAAAGAAGGGTAGACATGGTGCTTGAGGGTATGGTTTAGTGGTGGCCTTGGCAGTGACAGGTTAGCGGTTGGACTCGATGACCTTAAGGGTCTTTTCCAACCTTAACAATTCTGTGATTCTATGAAAAGAGGGCAAAAATTGCCCCTACAACATGACTGAGGAGAGAACACCTTCCACCAGCACAACCAGCGCAGCTCCCAGAGAGGCTCTGCATACTTGCCTCCAAATCCTTTCATCCCCAATTTTTGACTAGTTGACACTAAGTTTTGAGGTGCATTAGCCATCAGCTTTGGAGAACCTCGGTCCTGACTTCGGTTCACAAAATGCTTAAGTCAGACTTTTCACTAAATTTAGTCATTCCAAAACGATATTACGAATCCTGTTTGCAACCCTGTTAAAATGATCACTCCACGCAGTACTTTGGGTTCTTACCGTTTCACTTCAAAGCAGATTTTGGTCCACTAAGCCTAACTCAGTATTTTCCACCCAAAACTGTAAACATTACTTTCATTTCTTCATGTAAGTGACTGGTATGATTGGTAAGGAGTAGTTTCAATATTACAAATAATGAGGCAGCACAAATTCTAGAAAATGAAAACTTCCTGAGCAAAACTAACAGCCTCTTCAAACACTATTCGTAATGTTTTGTTATTAACTATTTCCTCACTAAATGACTTTTTTAATTTAGATTCACAGATATGCAAGACTGCTAAATAAAACAGCAATTCAAAGACTGAGGACATTTTACACATGGCTTACAGCTAATGAATTTTGAAAGTTGAAAGAAAACGTTGCAAAGAAGTTAGTTAAAAACAGTAGTGAGATTCTATAAACAGATTCAACTCTTCAAAAGAAACTCAGTCACTGCATGCAGCTTTAAAGCCAGTCTTTCAAGTTAGGACTAAACTAAACCTTTATTTAGCAAAGTGACGCTGAATAAAAAACATTACTAAAAGATGCAATTGTAAAAACAATACTAAGCATCCCCAAAAAAACCTCTTTTTTTTTGGTACAAGAAGCTGTACGGGCTGCAACAGAACTGCACTCATGAGTGGGTTGGGGGTCCCGCTTGTTTAAGTTGTTTTTCTATAACTTCACTGTATGTGCTTCTAGGCAGATAAACAGGACGGCTCCATCTTCGCGACGGGGAACGCTTTGTGAATGACAGCAACGTTATGCAGATGAGTGGCTCCCATTTAACTTGTTGTCCATCACGTCTATGATGTTATGCACAATACTGTAGCAAAACACTGCTTCTCAGTCTGTGGCGCAATAAGGCTTTCGCATGCAGTTATCTTTGGTGTCTTAATGAATTTTTTCTATTCATTCCATGATGTAAGATGAAGTCTAAAAACAGAGTATCCTCTTAATTCATGGACTGATAATCATTGCTACACTACTTACATGGAGATGCATAGCTGTTTACAGTCACTGTGGAAACCCAACCATTAGGATTTTCCCCCATTCCTAAAACGTCTAGGGCTTCAGATTTCTTCCAAGGTACCAAAGACCAAATAATGTAGGCTCTTGCAAAGAACCCAAAATGGATGTCTGCATTTAAAATGAAGCAGAGTTGAACATAAATCGATAAAAGTAGCACGTATCATTAAAACTTGCCGGCAGCTAACATGTGGTGTTTGAAAGGACCCTGGGAGAAAGCTGTAGGTGTAGTGAGTAGCAGTATCTGCGCTAGCTTAATCTAGCTAGCAGAGATAAAACACCAAAGTCAGAAGGAAGCTTTAGCAACCAAGATAAACGTTTTCCAAGAATGCACAGTATGTAATTACGTTGCTGCCATATGCAAATCCGGTGTCGCTGCATCTGCACTGCTGCTGGTACCCAGAATACCTAGATCGACTCGGTATAGGTATGCTTAGCATATCTTTAAAACAACACACCTTCCGTTTCGTGTCTGAAGACCTATCCTTTGATTTCCTGAAACGTGAATATAAAAAAAAAAAACCAAACCAGAAATCCTTACAAAGAAGTGATAATAGCTAGCTGCTTTGATACCTATGGCAACATGACTTAAAACAAGCAATTCAAAGAAAAAACTAATTCAGTTTAAAGTTAAGAAGTTATGAGCTGGGGTTTTTTTGCGGTCTTTAACTTATCTGCAAGGCTCTTTCATCCAATTTTGTAAAGAAGCGTAAGTAGCCATTCTGAATTGATTATTACAACTTCAGGATGAGTGACACTTGACTGAAAAAGTAAAAGGATGTCAGACTCCTTTGTTTTCAGTTTCAAAGAAGGAACACGAAAATACTCTTCTCCCTCCACGCTCCTCTTCTATTCAAAAAAGAAAATTAAAAGACTGTGGTTTGGGCCCATGGTCTTGGACTCCACCCTCCCTCCACAACGACTACATACACAGAAGTACTTAATCTGGTAGTTCAGGTAACATTCTTCAGCAGTCTGGACAATGCAAGATGAACATAAAGTCCTATTTTACTAAAATTAGGTCATGTTCCTGCACACAGGATGTCTGCAGGATTTGGTCCAAGTCACCTGTAGTCTATATTCTTCCAATGCATTAGAAGTTACCAAAATACCATATGGCTCTTCTTTCCTGCAGCAATTCAAGAAATACAAGGATGCAGGCATTCACTCAATTTTCTTCTCTTTTTTTTTTTTTCTAAAATTTATGTTTGGATCCCAGCAATTCATCTTGTGCCATAAAATGTTTATGGCTTCAACTTGTATGGAGAAACCAGCAGCCTTCAGAGATCGAAGGGCCATTCTTACTGTCAAAACTGTAAGCTTCACAGTGATAACTTCATTTTCATTACAGTTTCACAAAAGATATAGAAATACATAACTCTCTGAGCTGCCAATAGCCTTACAGAATAAAAACATGCAACACTAACCAGTAAGTTTTTGCTGACCATAAAACAATGTCAAATGCTTTTAGACCTGCACAGTCCCTTATGCATTTTAAAGACTATAATAAAATTGCCAAAAACATTACAATATGACACAAAATGCAGTTTTCTACGTAAAGTTTTTGTTCTAAAACAAACTTTATCTTCTTTCAGTACAGAAGATAAAAGCATTTTTAAGTCATTATTTCCTCTTTAGGCTTCCCTCCGAGGTGCAGGCAGGGGTTTTACTTTCCATTCTAAGCTCAGATGAACGAATCGGCCTAGCAAGCTCGTTCAACGCTTCAAAGCAATCACACTGCAAATCCAGGTTTTATTTCAAAACTTTCATGCCCCAGGTTAGCCAGGCTCACAAGTTCTGCACAGGCCGTATATGTCTACCCTCAAGAACAACACTACTTCAGTTTTTCACTCTCACCACTTAAACAAATTATATTGATGGGTTATTCATTGATGTGGGTAAGTACATGGCACCTGGAAAGCTACACAGTGAATCCTTTGACCTCATTAAAATCCGTGTATTTGCTGTAAGAAAGGAAGCCACTGTTGCAATTTGCAGGCTTTCATTTTCAGCTGCTGCTTCACTAAGAAAAGAGCAAAACAAGCCTCACCCTGATCTCAGTGAGAATATTGCTTCCTACAGATCTGCACCCCTATCTGTTACAGGGTCTCTAAGCCAATAAAAGTTAAATATCCCTAAAGTGATTTACACTATGTATATTTTTATATATATACATATATATATGTATATTTTTATATGTGTGTGTATATATATAAAGTCCATATTTGGAATACTCTGAGCCCAAAAGGGAGATTTTTGAATTGTTGGTAACTGTGCCCCTATACACACCAAAGACATGCTTAGAATTGCCCTGCTATACGAACATATTATTTGTGAAAAATTAAAAAAACACCAACAACAAAACACACAAAAAAACAGCAACAAAAAAATTACAAAACAAGACAGAAAATTGGTATTTTAAGATTTACTCCTGCAAAAGCTATTCTGGCTACACCCGGGCCCTACATAGCACGTTGGCTCAGATGAACTGGCAGCACACTTGCAGGTTCTAGCCAGCACCTATACAGCTGTTGTTTCCTAATAACTACCCCTCGTTTGTCTCATTAAACAAAAAATTAGAAGATACTCTTACAAAGTATGCTGGAACAGTCAGTTAATGAGATTACATACTGGAAATCACCTAAAAAATAATTATTAACTGTTTACCAGAATCCTGTGAAATTTCCAGTAGGTAATATTCAAATTCAAGTTGTTAGGGAAAAAAAAAAAAAAACACCACCACCAAAACAGAAAAAGATCGTTTCAGCCTATGTATAAACATATATGAGTACAGACAATGCACCAATTCGAGTTCTACACTTGCCTTTTCTTCTGCCTGGGAAAAGCCCATGCTACACCTCTAAAAAACTACAGCAATCTTCCCCCACGCCTCGGCCACTTCCAGAGCAAAGTGCAACATGACATTTGATATACACGCTTTCGCTCCGCGCTTTGCAAGCGTGCGGTAAAGTCCTTTCTAAAGATGATGCGAATTACAGGTATGCAGATGGAAGTGCTAGAAGGGGTTCTAGTTTCAGTCTCTGAAGTACCTCCACGGTAGCAACCACATGATTCAGAACTGGCTGTACTCGTCGCTGCTACCGTTTGAACACAGGATATCGTTTTGCTTTGCACCAAGACATATTCCTCATTCTGAAGTGCTACGTTTTCATAATTCAGGAAAAAAAATAAGCTGTTAGCAATAATGCCCTAAAAGAACAATGAAAAACTTTGGAATTTTTCCTGGGTTTAAATTAAGCTTTATCCTTTGTAAGCCTCCAATAATTTCAATAAAATCTTACTTCATCAGCTAGGCTTCCTTTAGGCTTTTACTTGTGAAAAGCGGCCTTGTTAAAAATGAAACGCATTCAATTTAAAACATAGTTGCATGTCCTTTGTGAACAGGACACATGACCACACAAGAAAAATGCATGAAGTTAGAAGGAAATGCCTTCAGACAACAAAAATGCAGCGGGTACAGTGCACAGACGCACCCCACAATCCAGCTGGTCATCAGCACTCCGGCTGCGTCCCACCACTTCTCCGGAGGGAACGGTGGACAAGCTGAACACTCCAGAAGTGCAGTGGGAAGGGCTCACCTCTGCGCCTGCAAACCGCATAAGAGAGAGGGAGTTGAGAGAAGTCCACAGGAGAGGACAGTCCTTGGAGTCACTCGTCCTAGGCCGGCATAGCCAAGAACACAATTGCCGCCTGCATCCCCTCTCGCATTTTCACTAGCACCACAACAGCGCAGCAACGGAGCCAACAGCTGAGATGCACCTTTTACACTTAACGACGACACTTGCATAGCAAAGCCTACACGTGGAAATCCCTAACGTTTATGGAGCCACTTAACTGCACGCTGAAGCTTGAAACGAGTTACAGACGGACAGGTTGTGCTTACCTACCCAGTATATGCCTGATGCAAATAAAGGAGGAGCTGTGAGTTGGTCACCTGTGGGAGCGGCGCTGGTGGTCTCCATCTAACCGCCGCTCATCCCTGTGAACACCCACCTGCCCTCGGGCTCCCTATTGCCCTGCACGTGCTAGTTGGATGTCAGTCCATGTCTCCCCCATGCTCTACACCGTATGCTGTTAAGCATGATGGAAGGATTTTAGAAAAAAAGTACCCAAGTAACTTGGAGCCACATTATCAAAGGGAGAAGCTGATAATCTCATGAAGTTACAACGAGACTTGGGTACCTAAAATGTCTAAATTGTTTCTGAAAATGGCAGTTCAGCACAGGCTCTTACAAGCTTTTGAAAATCCTATCCTGTATAATGTCAATCATAGGTCTGTCCTCATGAGATACACCTTTTTTTACAGTTTATTGGCAAAAATTCACATCAAGTTCACTCACTTTGGGATTGCATCGGAGGTGAGAAGATGCTGCTCTTCCTATGCAAGGCTGTTTCTCCCCAGCTCTGAACAGGGGCTGTGCTACCTGTCCTCTCCCACCTGCTGATACACACCAGAAGACGACACTACTCTAAGTTGATGTGACTTTCATCTCTGCCCAACTCACAGGACTACTGTGGGCCCCGCTTGGCTGGCCAAGAAGGAGCCTCAGAGGCATTACAGTCTAGTGTCCAGCAAAACCTCCCACTGAGAAAGCCTCGTGGTGGCTCTAAGTGACTTGTGGAAGAAAGGAAGGGCCTGGAGTTTGTTGTTTACTCCTGTATCCCAAATTTAATTAAATTTGAAACACGGCAGAATTTAGGACACAGACAAATAATTAACACATTAATCATAAATGAATTCATAACAAACACTTATAGTCCTTGGCATTTGATTTCATGAGGATAACTGAAAGTCTGTTATTTCCTGTAATTAGTTAGGACTTACGTCTTCGACCTCTCTTGTCAATCTCATGTATATCATCTGCCTGGAAGAGCCGCACCTACATGCCCAAGCTGTGGGGCACAATACCTTCCCCAACCATCGTGGACAGTAATTCCACCTACGAATTGCAGGTACTACATGAAAGCTTTTCCTTGGCGTTTCCACTCTTTGGGAAAACCTAAAGGAAAACACACTACTCAAGAACGAGGCTTTCCAGAACTCTGCTTTGTCAAAAACTTATTTGGCTTTTCTATCTCACTAGCTGTCGCTAAAGACAACCAAATTAGGCAAGCCTTTCCTACCTTACACTGAGAATGGTATGCCATTAATTGATTGCACCCCACAAAATTTTAAAATACAAAAAAAAGTAAGGTGTTCTCATGAAAGTTACTTACTCCCTAGAGATTCCTGACTACTCAACTGATAATCTCTTTAATAATAAAAATCGATAAAACTAAGTGAAGAATGAAAGGATAAAGCCCACATCTTTACAATAAAAAGCAGCTGAAAAAAAGATCTTAACAAGATACTTTCTAGAATTTAAAAATAAAAATTCCCTGAAAAAAACTAGATGCTAAGAACAAAAATAACTACTGTAAGGAAATGGCAAGATGAGGGAGTAAGAGAGTGTCACAAGCACCAAAACAAGCCAATAAAAACTTCATTAGAATAACCTGACCGTAAAAGTTCAAACAATCTCCTTGTTGCGGAGACCTACTATGGCATACAAGTACAGCGCTAGCACAGTTGCAATGCCTCAGAGTCGAATATACAAATCAATTAGGGCACTAGAAGAAATATGTGTCAATATAAGCAACACAATCTAAGAAATACTTGAAATCTCTGCTGTCTCCTAAGAGCGCACACTGCAGCCCTTCCCTCGTTGCAGCCCCGTAATATTACTTGACCGTATTTTAATTTAACACATAGGAGCTTAAAACCTTTAAGCTCATCACTCTTCCATCAAATTTAGTACAAGTTGCCTGATGAGTTCCGAAGTTACTGGAAAAGAAGGGGGCAAGAAGAAGGAACGGCGCTGACATGCCCTGTGTCACATCGGCTTGTTTCCCTAAACAGACCAGGCTTAGAGCAGTTTTACGTGCAGGGAAGCACGAACCCTTCCCTAAAGAGAGGCAATCCCAGCTGGTTTAAATGCATTAGAGACACTGGGGAGCAGGGGGACCTCCCTTAAAATACTGACTAATATGTCCACTACATGTAAAATTCACAAAAAAGTAATCAGATTTTCATTTAGTTTATTACACACAAATGAAAACTTGAAGATACAACCAAATTTATTAAATCTCAGTGTGAGGAAACTAATTTTCCCCACCAAAAGTATAAAACACAATATCAGTTTGCTGTTGACTACCATTAGTTTGAACAGCAGAATTCCACATATTTTGACTGCCTGGGGGAGGAGGTTGGGTGGTAAATAGGGGATACGTATATGAATGGCCAAACATTTTTGGTCGTCACTATTTCACTGTAGGGCCCAACCGTCTCTCAGGTCTGTCAGTAGTTTACAGCCATATGAAGTTGGTCTACTTGAATTACAAGTACAGCACAATTGTTAACGGACGTACCTCATTCATGATCTTAACGTTTCCCACCTCTGTTGCAAAAATGTGAATCCGGGTTTTGATTGAAAAGGGGAAGAAAAGAAGTCAGCAAGTATTCTGCTAATCTTGCCTTGACTGAAAAATTCCTTTGATTCCCAAGACCTGTAACTTTGTCAGACTTACCGTACACTAGAAGCACGGCATGAGCTCTATCACTGTTTTAAGGGCAGGCACAGGAGAAATCATTAGCAGACACCTACTATACACCAAGAACTCCATATCCATTGAGCTGGGCTCAAAAAGCAATCTAGTCTCCTTTTCTTTAGGGGGCCCGTTAGGGCCACCACCCAACTAAGGCAGATGAAGAAAGACAGTCCCCAGACTGTACACACTGAAGTGCTTGTTGTAGTCCCTGCTGCCTGCTCAAACAAGCACCACACGGAGAGACAAGAAAAGTAGTTCAACTTGATCCATCTGAAATGTAGGACCTTCATAAACAATCAAGAGTATCATCTCACAAAGCACAGGATGAAGCCGAACTAATGAATTTGCTCTGGAATTGACGATATTCTGCATGGACACAGTGACCCACAAGGAGAGGCAACAAACTGCAAGAGCAGGGAGCCCAGGACCCCAACTCTACATTGAATTAGCGAGCCACTTAACTCCTGTGTCTTGCGTTTTATGCCTGTCAAATAGGGACCTACACACATTCCCCTTCTCACCTAAGAAACACACCACAAATATATCAGAAGTATTGTTACCTGCATCCAAAACTGGAAGCAGTTTGATGCCAGGCTGCGCTGCTTTAGATGTCTTCAATGAAGTAGTCTGGGAATCTTGCCTATGAATCTCAGTGGTGAGCAGTACTTCTTCCCATCCGTTCTATCTGCTTCGGTTCAATGCACAGATGAGAGAGTGCAATTTTCCCAATTATAATAACGTTCTCAGATCTGAATAGAGTTGGGGGGAGAAGAGAAAAAAGGATATGAGCTCATCCAGTCTAACTTCCCAACATTTTCAGGCTAAGAAGCTTCATCAAAATACTACCCAATACTACATGACCCAATATTTATCCCAAATACCTTCCTTAGTCTGGTCATGTCTGCAAAAAAACACTACACTTGAGCTAAAGGCAGAAGACCAGAGAGTCCACAATCACCTACTCCCACTGATCATCAAGAGTAGGTAGGTTCATTTATCTTGATAAACTTGATCAAATCCTAAAGTGGAGGAGCCAGGTGAGCCTTGCCTCCTCTCCCCCAAGACTCTAGAAAACCTGACCTGCCATTAAAGGCCCTCTTTACAGTAGACAACCACCACTGTCATTCTAAGCATGTCAGGAAAACACGCCACCGGAATTCAAGACAATATACTAATGGCAGTCTTGCAGTGCTGTGTAACGTCAACATTTTACAAGTTTGCCAACTTCATGGCCTCTTTTCTATATGCGGACTGCACTAGCCCTTTTGCCATGGCATTACAGACACCGCAGATAAGCACACCTCCAAGCCCTCCCCTGAGTCACAGAATCAGGATGAGGCTGGAGGGGACCTCCAGAGATTGACTAGTTCAAACCCTCTGCTTAAACCAGGCTCAACCACAGCAGGTTCCCCAAGACTGTGTCAAGTTCTGAGTATCTCCACAGATGGAGACTCCACAGCCTCTCTGGGCAACTTGTTCCAATGTTCAACCACACACAGTGAAAAACTTCTTCCTGTGTTTAAATAGAATTTCCTGTGTTTCAGTTCATGCGCCGGAGCCTACTCATCTGGAGGCTAAACTGCCCCAGCTCCCCCTGCCTCTCTTCGTATCATGCTCGTATTCTCAAAATAGGGTTTCCCAACCTAAGTTTTCTGTTACTGACTACAGTTTTACTGTATTTTGATGACTGAGCTACATGACTAACTGTAGATATGCTTCTCCAATATTCTTTGCATTATCTGAAAAATAAAGCAACAAAAATTATATCACCAACAAAATTACTGATTAAGTGTAACTGGGCTACGAATACATTGGAGACCCACTAGATGTAGGTCTTTCTCATCCCATTAAAAGTTACACTTTAAGCAACAGGAGACTTTTAATCTTTTCAGTGTCTCAGCTACATGTAATCCACGTTTTTGTATCAAAATATTGTGTTGCAATGATTTACTGCTTTAAAAAGAAATTAGTTTAATATAGCAATATAGGCCAGACACAAAATCCTATTAAAAAAATACATCAGCTTTGTCTCACAAATCCTTCTGTCATGAAACCGTAGTGACTGGCATTAATTATTTTTATTATTTTAATTTTTTTTAGCTTTTAAGCCTTCACTGACAGAAGTCCACGTTAACCTTTACTTTTTTTTGTCCTGGGCTAAATCCACTGTGACATCCTTTTTGCCCTTTTAAATACAGAAACTTTTTGGAAGTCTTCCAGTACTTTCAAATAAACACATTTAAAAGATATGCAACAATTACCATGAGTGGTTCTAGAGGCTCCTGAGACAGTTCTCAAGCCCCTATGAAGTGATGTCCCGATCTGTTTATATAATTTTTTTTATTTAACAGTTAATTTCAGAAGTCACTCCTTTACCATCTTTAGCAAAGTGGGTGTGAACTTTCTACTCCAAACAAGAAAAAAATTATTTGGGAAAGGAGAAAACACTATAATAAAGTGTGTAAAAAAGCAAAATTACATCAAAAAGGCAAAAATACATTAAAAGAGTACAAGTTTATGCTTAAAGACGTCTAAGAGAAAGAGCTGACTTTTTGTGAGACACACAGAAAGTGACCATTTCACCCTGCAGATGTTTGCCTTCGAGCCAGAGGACTGGCTCCATTAGATACAAAGATCAGAAGATGTGACGTTTGTGCACCTAAAAGTTGCTATCTGACTACTTTTCCATTACAAATTGCATTACATGTTTCTACTTAATTCTCAAAATTACAAGGTTTAATACTTTTTCACTTCAGTGTTCACAGAAGAACTTAAGATTCTCAACAGCAATGAATTTGTCAGTGTTTCCAATCCAAGCTTTCAAAAAGATAGGGTAGGAATAGGATAAGAGGATATTTTTCACAACATAAATTCAAACTGGCAAAGTCTGAGGTCTTTTATTATTGAATACCCAGAGAACTAGATTAAATAGCTCCTCGGTCACCTGCAATTGTCTTCAAAAACTCATGGAAGTCTGAAAAGTTCCCAAAGACATGAAGCGCTAACACAAACAAAACTTACTCCGTAAGAGAAGAAAACAGAGAAGCAAGAATTACAGACAAGTAATCCTTACTTCCATACCAAGAGGTTACCAAAACAAGCAATTAAACAGCCTATTTGTACACACCCAGAGGACTGGCCAGTCAGTATTGGGGGGGGGGGGGGGGAGAGAAAGTCACAAACTAATCTTAATTTTCCCCTTTGACAAGAAATGCATCTTGACTTCAGGGAGGCTTTTTCACACAACGTTTTAGAAAACAAAAAAAAAAAAAAAAAAAAAAAGAGGAAATATGACCTAGGTTATACCGCTAGGATGCGGGAACATTACAGGATACAAAATTGCACCGTGGGAGGGAGTCCCAGCAGTTTGCTATGAGAAGGGCAGAACACTGAGCTCTGGGAGGTGTTGCAAGTGATTACTAGAATTTTAAAGTATCTTCAGCTGAAGTGCCACTTTTGATTGAGAGCTTGAACCCTAAGAAAAAAGTTTAGCAATTAAATTCTGAATTACATTCCCTACAAAGTTCATAGAATCCTACTAATTATTTTTTTCTGTATCTTTAACTCAGGAATGGTTCAGCCAGGTTTCGTCCTACCCGAAAACAAAAGATGAACAATTCCCAGGATCCCTTCCAGATCAAATTTCTGCAAGTGGGGTATAAATCTGCATCGAAACATTGCAAATGGGATGGGAGAAAAATGGATGAAAAGATGGTTCCACATCAGTGAAGCAGCACAGAGGTCCCAGTGCTGCAGAGGCACGTCTGCCCAGATGACCCATCCCCACAGGTCTCCTGCTAATCTTCACCAGTTCCCTCCTTCACTCTAGTCTTTCCGTGCTGAACCTCAACGCAGAATAAAAGAATTCAGAAGTAATTCTGAGCAAGGTCTATGTAACTGTCTTAATCCCTACACAAGCTGTTCTGCAAAGACACATTGCTCAGCCCAGTGTTTTTAAAAGCACAAGCCTTTTTAAAAGTTATCAGGGAAGCAGTCATATAGTACTTCAATAGCTACAACTTTTTAGTAACTGATTAGCAGAATACAGAAACATTAAACCTCCAGACTTTTATCATTTTTTACAACATGTAAAAAAAATTTTAATATATCGTGATTTTAAGAAGTACAGAGCACTACTACCATCTTCTAGTTACATTTTTGCTGGTTTTAATGTCAAAATATTTAAATGATGAACTCCTCACTTGGAGATGACTAATTATGATGTGCTCCATTTGGGGAACAGGAGTTCAATATCCTAGTAACAAGTAAACAAAATGCACTCTCCTACTTCAAGATTAAAAACCAAAATGTAACCAAAAGAAGTTTCTTCCTTGCATCTGTCAGATCACAAAAGCATCCAAGACTACAGGATAAGGTTGCCAGAAAACCCTAAGACTTTGAAAAAGATATTATTTTGTGTACGTGGCTTAGCTCCAGAGCTGAACCAGAAATGACATCCGAGCTTAGGATAGTAAGCCTTTTTGCCAATGAATTTCTTGTAAAGTCAACAATTATAATTTATTCTGATCCTTTGTGTCACCATATTAGCAGTTATTTTTCAGCAATACCAGAGCAGCAACAAATAATGCCATAGAAGAGGACTGATATAATTACAGGCTGAAAAAGATAGGCCAGCACCCTTACACTCAAAACTACCCTCTGCGGCTCCTTCATACCCCATATGTTGCTAATAAAACTGTTTGAATCATACCTATGAGACAGTTTTACTGATATTGTATCAAGTCCCTAGGTTCTTTGTATGAGATACGATGTCACCGGCACTATAACTATGCAAATTTTGTGATACAGGATCCCACTGGACACAGTATTACATACGTAATTCGCAGTATGAAACTGTGCATTAACAATAATTCTAGTGTTATATAAATGAAACCACTATGTTTATTGAAAAGCTTGCCACACTACAATGAAATCGAATTTAAAAAGCAATAAAAAGCAACTGACACGCTCGCAGTAAAGACGGCAACACTGGTGTTTTTCCCCAAACAATGCAAGTTTTGCTTCGTGATCACTTGGCAATGCTTTACAGAAACTTTTAGCACCAACACTAAACAAATGCAACTGCCTCCCACCACAAGATGAATTAGTGACTTAAAATAGGGACCTTCTGAGCTCAATTTTCAGAAACAACCATGTGATTTTCAGCAAGGGTCTGAACTGCATTCACATGCAACCGTGAGTCTCAGTTTCTACTACTAATAAAAGAATAAATGATAAATTATAAAGACTAAGAACTGCAGCAGTAAAAAAAAAAAAAAAAAACCAACAGCGTGGGGATATCACACATCACGCTGAAGCGCCTCAGAAGTATTATCTTCCGGTCAGAAAACACCTGCGCTCTAATTCTGCATCTGACTTCAAATATCTGCATGACCTCAGGCAACGATGCTTCCTCCCAGCTCACATCACGTGCGGCAACATCACTTATTTCCCACATAACAGTGTGGTCAGTGCTTTATATACATACCTGCAACAAGGCACATCTGAAAGATCTTAAAAATCAGCATTGCAGGAAAAGGCAGCAGAAGCGCCATCAGAAATCTGACAGTACACGCAGCTGACACACATTCCTCTTTGCTCCATTTCCAGTGATTTCTTCCCTCCTCTATTAATTTATTGGTTTGCTGCAGGTGGGCAATACTGGGGCTTGTAAAAAGAAGCCTATTTTTGAAATAAATTTGAAAAAAGGTAACAGGCTAGCATGATAAAGTGAGTCTGGTAAAGAGCTAGACTTAGGAGATAAAAGTACACTATTTCACCAAGGTGCCATCGGAATTAATAAACCAGATAATTCTGAAAAGTAAATTGTACAGTAAATTTGTACAGTAAGTTGTCTAATATATAGAGGGGAAAAAACCCACAGTATTCCCTTAAGATACTTACAATGCCTTTGACTACAGACAGAAAACATAAATGACACACACCACAACTAGCTAAGAAGTCTCACACTGAGAATCACTGACTTCAACTAAACAGTGCAAGGCTTTACTCAGTGGAAGAAAAACGGAGTTGTAGCCAGGTACTCAGTAAGATGATGAATTGACTGTTTCCTACGAGTAGAACTTTTGTGCTTCCACTACAGGGGTAGCTTAAGCAGTAACTCTCCCTGAAATTTCCCTTGACACCACCCTCTGCACAACCCAAATACCGTAAGAGTTTCATTCTCTGTTTAAAAATAAATAAATAGCAGCTTAGGCGACAGCTTACAAGGCAGGAAGTTCACCCTCCATCCCATGAACATTCTGCCCTCTGGTATTGCTGCTACATTTTACCAGCATACAATCCAGAGAGAATGATATACCTATTTTCAAAGTTTGAAAAAAAAAAATAAGCCCCTCCTCCCTAAATATGGCCCAAAGCTGTTAAGCAGCAACTTATTTTTAGAAAAAGCACTCATGCAGATACTTAATTTTAATTAATAGTCTCACTGACTTCAACATTTGCACAGCGAGACAACTCCACACTTCAATTAAAGCATGCACATAAACGCTTTGCTGATTCATGGCCAAAAGCATGACAGGAACATCATTATATAAAATGTTCATAAAATTTAAAGAAAAAAAAATAACAGCAACCTCACCCACAAACAGAGAGTCAGAAACCCTGTAAAACTCACAGCTTGAGCACACCTTACAGGCTGCTGAATTCACTGAATGTATGTTAGCCCTTGCGTTCATAAAATGATTCCAGAGTGGGCAAAAGAACTTTGGTGAAACAGCTTAGAGTTGAGACTCCAGCTCCCAGCTCTCCAGCTTTGGCATCTACTATCTGCTCTCTTTTTCCATTGTTCGCATTACAGAGAAGCAGATTTCTTTCAATAAATAATTGCACCCAGCTCAGTCGCACCACAGATCATACCGAACATTTCCAGCAGAGATTCACTTCCAGGTAACAGTCACTCCGAGTTGCAACGCTGCTTATCATACCTATAACAAATCTGATTTTGAAATAAATTGACACAAGAAACAGTAGTTAATTCTTCTTCATTATCTGGGTAATATCACAAACTGTAAGCTTTAACTTTTAGACAGAATCCTTAAGGTAATCAGTAACAAAAATTTGTTTACTCGGTGGTCCTATTTATAAGCAAAACTGTGGCACTTGATGGCCTGTGGCTCACTACTACAAACTGATAATTTTGTAAGTTCAAGCATTAAAAAAAACAAACCAAACTTCATTCCAGGACAGCCAAGCAATACGTAACAAGTAATCTCCCCCCACACCTTTATTAAGGCATCAAGAAAATGACAGCTGATAGAAAAACCGAGCTGAATGTAGTAACCAGCAAGAGTTAAACTGTTTAAAAAAATGCTGAAGATGAGAAGTGGCGTCCCAAATAACCTGCTTCCTTCCCCTTCACCCCGGCAAACAACTGGGTGCTGCGCAGTGACGCTGGCTGCCAGGCGATGGGGCGGGCAGCTGCTGCTGGCTGGAGTTTGCTGCTAGCCGGGCTGCTCACCTCCTCGTGATGGCCCTTTGGGCGAGAGTCTTGGCGCGAGCCTCCAACCAGCCCTAGAATCACCCCCTCAAACCACAGCATTGAGCTAAAGAGACTTCCACTTGCAAAACCCGCAATACTAAGACTCATCAAATGAGGCTTAGCATCACAACGCTGTGTTGTAACGTCAGAAGCAAAGAGAGCCCAAGCCTTCGTCACCTAGAGCGGCAGGAACAGGATAGCCCCGATGACAGACAACTCAAGCAACAGAACGGATGCAAAAGCATGGGTAGAAAACGAGCACCTGAGCCATTTTCTCCAGGACCAATTTAGACCCAGGACAGCCGATCAGCTGCAGCTCGGCCTTAGCCTTGCCAGGCTGCCCTGCATTCACAAAGTACCCTGCGCAAGCTATATAAAGCCAGGCCAAACCTGACTTGGCTCTGCACAGCACCAGCTTCTGCATTTCTCCAGCCGTTTCACACCTAATTTACAGAGTACATTATCCATCCACGTACTGCTGAGATCTAACCTGAGGAGTGACTAGAATCAAAATCAGTTAATTGATTAATGCTTAAGTGAAACGCAGAAAGCAAACATAACACACTGGAAGACTTTCTGGAAATGCATTATTTTTATTCTGACTCCATTAAGCAGTCCAGTACTTTTGAAGGATTAATGAAAAAGCTATCAAGAAATAATACAGAAGAGGAATGCTGATTCTCTGTGAACACGGCAACACACGATGAAGCGCAGAGACCTTTTCGGTAGCAAACATTCCAAGCCAGGACATTCAAAGAACTACAGGGACACGTGAACTTGCCCACTTGATCCAGAAGCTGAGTTTATTTGACTCTTACGAGACAGAATTTTGGTAATTCCTCCCTGAATCACAGACTTGCTCCCAATACTCCTCAATCAACAATACAGCATAGTCATTATTCTCACAAAATTGACGGTGCATTTTTTCACACCAAGGTTTAGTAAAGAATAGCAAAGTCTGCCTGAACATCCAGAACAGAAAATATTTACTTTCAAATTAATACCAATTCACTTAAAAGAGAATCGGTCAATGAGTGTATATACACATCAGGATTATTTCCACAAACCTCACTTGCTAAGCAGGACACAATGTTTCATTTACAACTGTTGTTTTTCAAATCAGGAACCGAAGACAAGTCCAGGAAAAGCAGCAGTAAATAAGTTTCTAAACAAACAAATTATACGGATACTTTTTAGCAGGACCAGACAAAACATTCTTAAAGTTGCATTTACAAGCCAAAGCTGACCTCGGGCGTCATGTTCAGCATGTATGAGAGAACCTGTGATGATACTGCCCTTAATAATACTACAGAGGCAAATTTTGCACAAGGAAGACGTGCTCTTGAACAAATGTTTTCCAATATATTAGGCATACAGAAGCTTTTTTTCTGCATCAAGAACCACATGTCACATTCCTTAACCTGTTTTTCTTGACCAAATATGCTGTGGACAACCTGCGGAGAATGCCTCTCCACGTTCCACTCCGAGGTTCTCATTTACAGCTTCCACTAGCAATGAAAATTTGTGGATTTCCCCCCACCCCACACCCCCCCCCGAGAATCATGGTCACATTTAGGATCAGCTTTCCTAAGCTCGTGTGCCAAAAAAATACGGGAAGCAATTAGAGACTTTCAACACTAACAGAATCTCCAACAGAGATTTTTACTGACTTTAACCCAAGCTCAGATCCAGAGCCCCCAGTAATGCAAGAGCAGGGAGAGCAGGGGATGACACGCAGCAGGAGGGGCTGTATAAGATGCACTAGAATCTGATAAATGAGACCAGTCACCAGTTTTGTGAAAACACACGTGGAACAAAAGCAGTAATTCCATATTTACCAGGCCTTCCCAGAACTCCTTATGCGTAAAAGACTGGTAAAATGAAGTAAGATCTATTTGACTGTACATCCCCACATCAGTGTTTCAGGGGGGTGGGGGGGGTACTTCACTCGCGACTCGGACAGACCTGCAGCCCCTTCTCCCAAGGGCAGGTCACATTAACGACATAACCCCAGAGGGAATCACCGTCCCGCCAGATATCAACCGCACGTACACTTGTATTGTATCAAGTCCATACCTCCTCTCCACATACACGTACCCTCAGATCTGTTCACCCACTCAGGAGCTATGACAGGCAAAGGTCCACAAAAATACACAATGCTTTCAACCTCTTCCCAATGCTGCAGCAGCTCTACTGAACCCTTGGCCATACCTCCAATCATCGGGTTTCTCCAGATCTTTCAGTTCTGAAGAGTGACCGCTGACCAACTGCTCAAACATGTCCCTTCAACGGATCTTAAAATTATTTTAAATGCTTAAAGACAACGCCTCAGTCTCTTATTTGGATGCTATAAAATGTTCTTGAGGCTTTCTTTGGGAAAGTCCAGTTAGCAAAGGCAACAGCCTCTAACAGCATCCAACCCTTAAAAGAGGCCCAAGTCCCAGCCCTACATCCAAGACCCAAACTATAAACCATCTCTCTGAGCGTAATGAGATTAACCAAACATTTAAGACTGGACACATTTAATTCTTTGTACTCCATAGATTACAGAACAATTAAGAGGCTGGAAACAGAAAATTGGCTTAAGCTGAAGTTACACATTTGGGTGGGCAGAAGGCTTTTGTCCACAAGAAAGCATTTAAATATCGTAACATATTTTAAATAGATTTATATTGGATTAAACATAGAATTTTAAATAGACTCTTATTGCCATAAAAGACACGCTTTATGTATGGGTAACTAGATCCCCAGATGTAAAAATACCCCCCAGATTCCCCACACAGAATGTGCTTGCTCTTGATCATCTGGCTGTCTCAAACTCTTCAAGTTGTAAAACTTTAGACCACTACAATTAATTAAATAGAATTCAGAATATAATTTTGTAGTATTGTCTTTACAGTTAAACACAATACTGGCAAACGCTTACCAGGCTACACATGCTAAGGGGTTCATGTGATAATCGTAATGCTAATGTGTAATCTAATTCCCATTCACTCTGATTGATACGAACCATCCTACGGAAGCCTCACGTATCCATTTTAAGGCAGTGGGAAGGACCCCATTTTTCCTGACCTGAATCACTGTTTGGGCTAAACTCAGGCATTTCTTTTTTTTTTCTTGCATTAAACAGGATCAGTCTTCACACATAGTTAAAGATGCCTGGGGTAACACAGTCCTTTGCGATCTCAGCAACTGGCCCTATCATTCCCTGTGATAGTCTTGCTGAAAAAAATAAGATCAACCAAATCTCCCCCTGCCCTTCCAGCTGTGGGAGAAACAGATCAGCTTATTCTTTACTTCAGAAGAAAGGCCCTGCAAAGGTCAACCTTTCATATGAAATACAGATCATTAACACTGAATGTAGAACTACTTAGATTCTTGCTTTTTGTTTGTATAACTGGGATTCCATTGTACCTATTCACGATGCTCTATACTTTATATATTATATATATACACATACATGCGCACCCCCCAATAATTTGTTTCTGAAGCTAATTTATAATGGAAGGCTTGCTTATTGAATCAGAAAGCCACCCAATGCTCAGTTGTTGTTCTTATTCTCCAAGTATTACAGTCATGAGACAAACTGCGATTCATCAAACAAGCTTTGCTGTAGCCTGCTCTGAACAAAAAAAAAACCCCAACAATAAACCACACAGTGTGGATGGGAAAATGTAGGTGCAGAGTGCCAGCTGCCTAACTGGTAAGTGTTATTTATTTTTACCACAAGCCACAGTTATGCTAGCTGTCCCATTGAGGGAGACAGTCTTCTGAAGACTGTTACTTCTCTTCCAGAACTAGACCAAAAACTCATATTGCAGCATCTAAGCCTACGCAGTTTCCACGCAGTGCTCTAAATTGTTTAGTCTAGGGCTGGGTCTACACCAACCTAAGCAACAGCCTACCACACCACCCTTACTTCAAACATACCTTACATAGAGAAAAGGACTGATGAGTTATATCAGTCCTCATTGCAAAATAGCAATACTGACAGATAAAAAATGGCATTATTTGTGGGAAGGAGAGGAGGTGTGGGCTGCAATCATCTCGAATCAGACCAGTTAAGTCACACTGTGCCACCTGACGCTACACCACCAGGTGCTGTAAAAGCCAGCCTGGCCCAGGCTTGTAAACCCCATAGCCTACAGAAGCCCCTACAAATAAAAAAAAAATAATAGAAAAAGAACTAAAAAACAAATAGGCTTTAAAAGTTGACATAGAGCTTCCAAAAGTTACCAAAGCACAGTATTTTTACTTAAATTCCTGAATGATGTGAAGATAATAAAATTTTTTTCCTGAATCAAAACCCATTTAAGCAAAACTCATGGCGAACAGCTCAATGTTTTGTTTTTACATTTTGAGACTGTGTTAAGAATAAAATTGCGTCCTTTGAACAGGACATAATACCTGCTGACTCTTAAGATAAAGGAGAATATGAGGAGTTTCTAGAGAAAGAGATCTGGGGGCTGGGGGACACGAGCATCACAGCACTACTACAGAGCACAGACAAAAAAAATTTCCCAAGCCAATACAGGAAAATTCCAGAGTTTGGAAAGCACCTTAACATGGAAATAAGCATCCTTGTATTTTGTTAGTACAAAAATATCACCGAATCAGAGCTTGACTTCCCTGGCTGATGACAGTTAACTGATGAAAGCTGATGTTATGGAAAACTGTCATCAAGTTTCATAAAAATGTACCTGGAAACGTGGTTACTAGGGTATTAAAAGCTTGGGAGAGGGAGGTTGGGATGGAAGGCTCACACTACCAAAGTGAAAATACAAAAATTTTGACCCCCTGACCTTATATGCAATGCAACATTTGGGAAAGAGACACAGCTACAGCCAGGAGGGCAGGAACAAAACCACGTTACTGGTAGGCTGCCATGGAGGATGACTGCTACTACTCTAACTTTTATCTTACAATCTTGTGAGAGCAAGTTGTGAAGGGTGTTTTGCCTCCACATCTCTTGAATGACTAGCATTTAAGGATTTTACTTTTCTGATCTCAGGGACTACCAGCTAAGGCCTGGAACACTGTAAAACATTTCTGTCGGACAGGCTTTCATTCCATACCGAGGAGGTACAGCAGAAGGACCTAATCTGAAGTAGGGTCCTCCCCCCGATAAGGCAGTACGCTACTGTGTGTCAAAACAACGCCACTAACATTTGAGATTCAACCTCTCCCATATCCATTACTCCCTGTAACCCGCTCATCAGAACAACCCGCTTGGAAGAGCATGTTTCACTAGATCTTCCTGTGAGTCAGGGCCAGAGAGAGATATACACACTCAAAAGGGAGACTTAAAAATATATAGCAATCAAAGATCCCCCAACACTTTCATGTACTACTCCTTGGCTGGAAATGAAGCTCAGTAATGTAGAGAATTTACGATTTATATTGACAGCACAAAATAACTTTTTGTCCCAGAGACAGACTGAATGGAACCATACCCATTTGCTTTCATGCAAACTCTCACACGGTGAGTTACATGCAAACACAACACGTAACAGAAAGGCTATGTGTACTGGAAGACATTTGACTTCTCATTCACCAACGTGTCCAAGTCCTAATTAGAATAAAATCATTTAGTTTCCGAGTCTCTGAAAGGGCACAGCCATGCTAAATGATGAGCACCCCAAAGCCAAGCTACTACCTTGAGAAATGCTTTAGCTTTACTGGTTTGCACTCACCTTCTCCATTTTTACAGACTCGCTGCAGGAATAGCATCCAAACAATTATAATTTGTGACCTTTTAACAAAATGGTAATTTCTTAGACTAGTTCTTTTATATTCCATCCCTTGTTCTTCCAAATAGAGCTGCCTAAAAATACTTGAAAAACTAAACGTTCCCAGTGACAATTCCGATCATGTCATTCTTTGCACATGAACATTAGAAGATGCAACAACAGCAAAAAACTCTAGTTACTCTTATAACTTCAAGACTAAATCCTAAATATAGTAAGTTTTCAAACTGTCTTTCCTAAAATTCAAATAATATGTTCATCGCTTTAACCAACAGCTAGCAAAGTACAACTTGTATTGTGCTGCAGGCCATAAAGTGAATGTTCTTTATCTGAATCACGGATGGATGAAGATGCAAAGTAGTTTTTGAAAATTTCTAACAGTTCTGACACTACTGTGTGCTCCTCGTTACAAGTCACCCCTAACTATTTATCAGACCTACTGCAGACCTTTTACTACCTTCATAAAGATATTTTTCATCAGTTCTTCATATCTTTATACCTAACCACAGGAAACTGCGTAGAATGTGGGCAGAAGCCCCAGATGAAAAAAAGGGAGCTGGGGTAAGAGAAGGACCACAGCAGCTGCTTCAGTCGGGCTGGGGAGGCTGTGGTTTAAAAGCAACACTGAATAATGAGTTTTGTCTTTAGCACAGCACTCAGGTGATGCTTTCTTATTATTCACCTATCCAAAGTAACCATTCTCCTATATAAAAAAAGAAGTTCCCAAGTAAGGGGAAATTATTAGAAGCCCCCCCTCCTCTTCTCCATCTTAGATTGATGCATCTCCACCAGCACTGCTTCCAGTACTTCACAGCAGAGAGCTGTATTTTACTTGTGAATCCGATGGAATTCTTCATTTCTCTACCCCAAATGAAGCCTCCCCCCAAAACTAAACTGTTGTTATACCCAAGACTGGATATTGCCAACATGTGCGAAGTGGCTTTAACATCCAGTGCCTCAAACAAGTTAGAAACAGGGCTTTTAGACTCATGTCTGGAGAGTATTCGGGAGGTTTGGTTTTTTATTAAACAGGTTGTGCATACTTGCCTGTGGCAGTCTTTGTAAGTTCTGTAAATTTAGACACTGCTTTTACAATTGGGCAAAAAAAAGTTTCAATTATGAAGAGATTTCAATATTTAAAAATCTTTTCAATTTGACTTTCTAAAAAATATATTACCAGCTTTAAAGTCAGTCTTTACACACATAGCACTACAGAACAAAATACTGTGTGCCGAGATGCAAATGCAGGTCTACAACGTGACCATAGGTACATTATTTTATTGCACTGTGAACACCAGCCTTCAGCAAATGTCCCTGACATCTGACCGTGCAACTACCTAGAGGAACCATCACGACTGCAAACTCTGCCTACTCCTATGAGCAATGAATTTTCTATACGGCATGTGAAGGGGCAAGGACAGCCTACAATCAATTCTGGAGCTTCCCAAATGATCCAGGAAGCCATGGCAGAGGTGAAAATGTAGATAGCCTGTCACTACTTGCAACAAAGTCTTGCAGAAGCAGGAGCAGACAGAGCCCTGACCTTTCTGCAAGCTGCCGTGGCTCAAACGTACAGGTAAGGCAACATCAGACATAAGTGACTGCTGCTGTTTTCAAAGACCTGACACTTTATACTTCAAAAGCTAAAGCCTCTGTTGCTACCAAAGCCCTTTGTTAAGATTTTCTTTCTCTCCTTTCTTCAGATACTGTTTGCTGTGGGATAACAGAAGCAGCTTCCAACTTAGGGGACTCCTCAAAGGACTCTAGGAAACACCTGGAGAGCCTGCAAGATGCTGGACACTAATACCAGGGTACGAAACACCTACACTGCGACAAAGATGATGGTAAACAAGATGCCCATGCTCGGCTGTGCAATTAAGTGTCCCAGAACTAGAAATGCCAGCTAGACACCCAGAGCCATTTAGCTTGCAATCACACAGGAATTACTTGTGAGCCCACTTGTGAGATGCCATCCTTACAGAAAAGCATCCAGTTAAATGGCAAAGTGAGCATGAACTTTGCCGGCAGCTCTCAGGACTCCCTAAATACCTCCTCGTGAATTAACACCACATACAGTCTAAAACACCATCAATAAGACCTTTAAATAACAGCATTCCACTAATTCTTCCAATGCACGTTTTGCATATGTCCATATGTACAGAGAATTTGCAGGAATATATGAAAAATGAGTAAAATAAAGCTAAGATGACATGCGTTGCAACACAGGATTTTTCTTTTTAACTATGAGGAAGAATCAAACCAATATTTCTGTGATTTGTTTTTGCACTATTTAAAATGGTTTTTGTACTCCTTCCTCTTGAAATAAGCCAAACAATAGTTACCTCATCGCAACATTTTTCAAACACTTATCACTATGCACTGCTGATAAAGAAGCTTTCATCCTATAAGCACTGCAACTTTTCCTCTCAAAGCAAGATATAAGCGGAGGCTGTGTCACTATTCGCATAACAGAATTACAGAAGTTTTCAGAGCAGTTTACCAAAAATTCAAAAAATATATTATTTCCTCAAAGCAAAAATAATACATTGCATTTGGAAGATGTTTGCTCTTAGTGCTGAGCAACCCTTGTTATATACCTGAAGGGGTTTCTTAAGCACGCCAATCTCCCCAGCAACTCTGGGCTCTAACTACGCCGATCAAATCAGCTTCACACGTGTTTAAAAAATGGAATGCAAAAAACAAAGGTAGAGTCTTAGTGTATCAACAGCTTCTTCTGATTTCATAGACAACATTGAAAGAATGAGCACTGAAAATCCTGGCCATACATTAAGGCAATTCTTACACCCAAACAATTTGATAATGTAACATTGTGTATGAAGCCACTTCTTTCATAAATTATGATCTAAACAGAAGACTAGTCAATTCACCAAAAGATATCAAAGATATCCCTTTATTACAAATGATCCAAGTATCCCCCTTGAGGCTATGGCTATCAGAAAGCATTTAGTTAGCTCCCAAGCCAATATTTTTCATATCTGTTCTATTATGAAAGTGTAACACATTTTCAATAACTTTTAGCTTCGCTATACAGAGCAACACATAATTTCCCAGAACCCTTTGGAAAATCTGACATGCGAAATGATTCTCTCGTCAACTCGTGTATTATTAAGATGAAAAAACGTATATCAGATCAGTTGATCATTGACGGGAACGGCAAAGTATTGGGAGCTTCAGGACAGATGGACGAACTTCAGGTCATATAAAATACTACCAAGGCTGTATTTGAAGAAAAATGTGAAAGTTCGTGAAAGCACCCCGGGTGAAAATACTTTGTGTTGCTAAGAAACATCATCCCTGATGATGGATGAATTAAATTGTCTCAGTTAGTGGAGCCAACTCCAGGCATCCTTCGTTTATTAGTAGAATGTTTTCTTGTACTGGTAATTTGTTTCACCAGCTACATAAAAATAAAAAGCCCTACCTTCAAATGAAACTGAGAATTTCAAACGTGCGTAATTAACGCTTGAAAACAGAGTTCACATCTTGAACAAAATGTAACAACTACATTTTCAAAGTTTACATTTTTAAATGTAATATTAAAGACATGCAAACGATTAAGAACTTATTTTAGGGTAGTCTGCAGTGAAGTACCCTGTTCAACTTCCAAAATTACTCTATGTACAATCCAGTGATGAATAAAACTCTTCAAATATTTCTGAATACTTAACAACATAAATATTCAGGTAAACACATTTTAAACATCACTGAAAGAAAAGCACATTCATTTGTCACGTATTGTGATGATGACACCAACATAAAAACTAAGCACAAAGGAAATAATGCAAACCACCTGCTTTTCTCATTTGGAGGTTGTCTTCATGTTTCATCCAGTTCCTCTTTTAATCTATTACTTACAGGCTGCTTCTTCTGCAGAACATATTCATGAACTTGCAGCAGTATATCTTTCCATTTCTGAAGTATGTGTTTTCTGTTGAACACCCACAGAGCATACCTGGCTCTGCATGCCACGCACTTAATGCCATGGCATAAAGCAAAGTCCTTTCAAATAGATTATAGTTGGAGCAGAGGAAGGCCACCCCTGGCCTCTTCCCACAGGCTGCATGACAGGCCAGAGGAGCTCTCCTGAAAGGGGAAAGAAAAGCAAGCACATCTCACCTGGCACGGCCTTCGAGAGCACGATGCAACAGCAGAGACGAAGCACGGCAAGCGGGGAGCCCCGACATAGGCAGGAGAGTCCTGAGATCAGAAAGTAGACATACAACAGCTGCTCAGAGATGATAGAAAAGGGCAGAGTTTTCTTAATAACCCAGAGAGGAATATGCAGAATTTTATGTCACCCAGAAACCAACGCAGTTGCTGCACTGAGAATAAACCAAGGGCAAAGACCCATTTTGTGAGAACACAGCTGGCAAAGGGGAGAATAATTAAAGAAAATGTATTTTAATTTGTGCGACGGCAAGGCCTTGGGGTTTTTCTTCCTATTATTCTAGACTATGTTCTAATGAAGATTACAAGTTAGAAGTCCCAAGTTTTAGTACAGCAGAGTTCAATTCAAGGAAAAAGGTGAAAAAAACCCTCTATAAACTGTTCTTTGGATCCCATCACAGCTTCTAAGTTAGAAAGTACCATGCACAGTTACGTGGTGAGGCCACATACTCAGCTAGTCAATACACAGAGGCAATCAGAGAGGCTCTTCTTCCCAAGTAACGCCACCACAGAGAAGAGTTACTACCAGAGAGTGTGAGAAGTAGTATTTAATAATGATACCAATTTGGCTGCACTACAGGAGATGTGCTTCCTGTGGGCCTAATAAGGAAGAGCTTTACAATCTAAGCAGAAACATTTCAAAACCTCAGAGGACATGTCTTATCTGCACCACTTCTGCTTCTGGAATCCCAGAAATCCTGAAGACAGAAGGCAGATCAGACTGCAGCTTTCCTAGGCACAGATGTTGCAATCACATCTGCCTTAACTGTAAGCCACGGTCCTTGCTACTTTCCGACTCTTCTAGCAGCATCTCTTAGTTGCTTTGTTTTTGGAAACATCAATGCAGAGGATAAGATAAAGTGTTTCTGATCACATCAGGTATACTAAAACACTAACATAAAAGAAAAATGCCTGCAGATTATGTTCCAAGCAAATAGCATGAAAGAAAAGGTTTTGAAGTAGAGATACCCTTTCTTCCCCTTCTCTCTTGTCTACATGACTCACAAAATAGCACTTACTTCAAATAATGAGATCTGTTTGATCAAATATTTTTTTAAGGTGTTGATCTAGCAGCCATGAAGAATGACCATTTGTGCATGAATGCACCCCAAGTTACTCGGACACAGAAGCATGCACATGTATATTTATCCAATTAATTACAGGTGATTTTTACACACCACTCTGAGGAACTGAACCACCACCAACGCGGGTGCGCAGATCCATGTAAACGTTCTCCAACTTTTTTCTTTTATCTCACTAAACACCTATAGCTACAAGATATCTGACTTAATTCACCCAGTTCCAGGCCCCCCAGTACAAGATGGGCATGGATGCACCCAGGCAAGACCAGCAAACACCCCACAGACGATGGAGGGGTCAGAGCACAACCCAGCCATCCTGCGACTCCATCTCCAAAGGTCGAGTCTGCATTAAGGTACAGGTTTGCAGGACTCAGACTATAATAAGCGTCTTCCTTTTAGCCCTCACACTGTAATCTAGGCAGAATTTTCAGTGCAGGATTATTTAATGTTTTCATCTATTGCTTGGATGATGAACGACGTACTTGCAAAAGTTGGTAGTTACCTGGGAAGGACTGCAAGCGTTCTGGGAAGCAGAGTTAGAATACTAAAAAATAGGACTAAGTGATTAATAGCAGAACTGAAACTGTGGTTTTAATTTTCACTTTTTGCATTCAATTCAGCATTAATACAAATTTGTATTAACAGAAGCATCATATGCAAAAGACGGCAAGATTTATTCTGTCCATCACTGGTACTGAGTGACTAAGGTTGTACATTATGCTCTGGTCTGGACACACAGATGTAGGAAACCCAGAAAAGCTCAGAAGAAAACCTAAGCAATCAAGGCAAGTTAAACAGGCTTGATGAGTACAGAAAAAAAAAAAAAAAGATGAGTAAAGAAGGGAGGTGCAGGCTTCAAAATAGGTTAACAGCGGTGACAAAAGTTATGCTCACATCCCACTGCTGCAATATTCACTGCACGGGGAAAAAAAACCCCAAACAAAAAAGAGAAGCTGCTTAACGAGTTAGGGAAAAAAGTCTGAATAGTATTAGAGGAAATACACTATCTCTAGGAAGAGTTAAACAACAGATTAGGTTATGGAGGGGTTACACAAATCGTCACTGATTGTTTTTAAGACCTAGTAAGATGAACATGTCAGAAAACGTCTACACATATATATCTGGCTTTATGACAAACACTGTATGCTCACTCATACAGTGCAGGGCCTCAGCGTAGAGTGGATGACCTCCCAAGATCTGTGTTTTCTTTTCTAAACCTAAAGGCTGTACGAATTTAGGCTCCTGCCAGGCAAATCAGCAGGTGACTTGACTGCTCCTTAGAGCTCCAAGTAGGCTTTTGATATCTCTTTCTTCTAAAAAGCCAAGGCAGTCTGTGATTGACAATTTGCTATCACATCAAGCATGCTACCTTAAATATGAAGTACTCTGAATGATCCACTGGGGAAATAAAGTCAAAGTACAGAGAAAGCAACAGCAACCGATCCCGGGATGCCAGTCCCGAGAAGGAAATCAAATTGGGGAAATTGGGCAAGGATGCACATCCCATTAGAACCTAGAAATACAGGTGGTTATTTTTGTTTCTAGCACCTACAATAAATAAGCCTTAACAAAAAGAAGTATTTAATAAAGTACTTAGAGAAATAAGGAGGGAAGGTTTGACGTTTCTGAGCTTATTTTCACAGTGGTATGAAAGGAAATGAGGTAGAGTCAGAGCTAATTCTCCTTATATAATTTCACATGGAATGATTAGTTCTGCCCCAACAGTAACAGCTTTCCAGAGGGTCCTACTTGTCGCCAAGATTGCATACAGATGCTGTAACTGTAGCTTCCCTATTCTCCACTGACAACCAACTTAAAAGGCCAATATAATATTCATTTTACTATAGAATGAAATTCACAGCATGAACAGTAAAATAATGTCACAGCTACCATGAAACTGCTGTTGCATGTTGGGGGTTGTGACTTTTAAAAGTTTAATCATGAAACAGATTCATAAAGAGGAACATGCAAAGCAGCTTTCTGCTTTAGCCATGTCCACAGTCGTCGCCTGAGAGCTGTGGTCTGACAACGACAGGGCAAAGGCATGGCGGAGCATTCATGTCACATGCCCCTGACGGTTTTTGGTTTTTTTTAGAAGGCAGGTTTTCAATCTTTACTGTGCTGAATGCCCCCTTCTCTCAAGCCTGATTAGGAAAGACATTCCACATTCATGGGGCTGCTGAAGGTGGTGGAATTCCATAAGTCACCTGGGTCGCTTCTGGGTGAAATACCAATTACCAGCAATTCATCTCAACAAGGCCAACAAAAAAAAGCCCCACAAGAGACATCACTCAGCCCAACGGTGAACACATCACACGGATAATCCTAAAACTCTTTGCAAAAACTTGTAATAGCTATTAGGACTTTTGTAAAGCACTGCAGTGTTTTGTATTTAATCCCTGAATAGACGCTGGTAGAAAAGCCATATTCAATTCCAAAATTGCTACTGCAAGTTCCAGCTCAGCTACTACTATTCCTTTAAAATACATACTGTTTTTTAAAGGATATACATAAATATACTTTTTTCCAGGAAGAGATAGCCTACCTTAGTAAATTTAACTATCAGAAAAAACCCTAAATGACTGCCCAGAACAGCATGTCAAATAATGAGAACTTTAAATGCGGATATTTTGCACTTGTTAGCACAACCATTTGTTTTACAAAAGACCTACAGGTTAAATACAAAGCACGCTATTAGTTTTAGGCACAAGAACAACCAATTTTTTATGCCTTGCCAGAAATAATAACTAATTAGGCCAGCACCACCCTACAGTCATTTCCATAAATCCTGCCTTTACATTTAAATCACAACCAAAAAGAAAACTGGCTTAATGATAACAAAAGCATATATTTACTGTTAAAGTTTTCTTAAAGCAAGATCAGGCCAAGAAATTATCCTCTAAAGCCAACAAGAAGATGTTATTGTTTATTTGGAGAACTTGAATTTATCTCAAACCACGCACAAAGTTTACTATATTGAACTGCAATCCAGCAGACAGACAAGGTGAGTGGCAACACTTTCAAGTGGGAAATCACCAAACACAGAATTTCACAGAATACTGACGGATTATTTATTCTGCAAAGTCATTCTACAGCATATGCCCTGTGTAAACCTTGAAAATAATCAGTATAAAAGATGCAGTATGTCGAACTACTTGCTGAATTTTTGTTTTCTGGAATATTTGTATGTAAAGATCAAAGCAGAAAGATACATAGGAAATATGACACTGAGCATCAGATGAGGAGCTGTACTTCAACTAAAAGATTTTAATTTTTAAATGATGGAAATCATGGTGCTTCTGAGAAAGCACTTGTTTAATTATATGCACCAGGCAAGATATTTATTTTTAAAATACCTTATTTTCATAATGCAACGTGGACTTTATACCTATTTTATTTACAAATGTGTCACTCAACAAATAAACCACTATGAAAACAGAATCAAGATCTACATTGTCAAATAATCCAAAATAATGCCATTAATGGGCAACTTCAAGGCTTTTTTTTTTCCTCCAAACCAATCTGGCTGGAAAGAACAGGAAGAGGATATTTTTCTAAGAGCTAGTCCTAGAAATGGAGCTACCTTCACTGCTCTTTCCCCCAAATATTCTGCCGCTACAGTCACACACCATCATTGGTTTATCTAATCACCCCATCCTGCCTCGCCAGCATTCACATACATTTACTCTTGCACATATGCACAGAGGTTTGCAATATTCTGGAAGTTCTTCCATATAATGGCTTTATAACAGGTTTCTATCACATGGGTTTTATCAGGCCTTTAGAGAATGAACCAAAAATCTCAGTTCTCTGAAGAAGGACAAAGCTTCTCTTTGTCTTTTCAGATTGAGAAAAATACCGAATGGCAACAGCGAGGTCCTCATCCTTCATTCCAAGACACTGGACCACTGAATTCTGCCAGGGTGAGTAATGCTCATCATGCAACATCAATTCAGTAAATCTTCCATCCCAGAGAAAGAATAAAAGACTGCCTCATATTAAATATGAATCCAACTACTTAGGCGTGAGCTTAAGGGGTGTGGGATTCCACCCCCCCCACCCCCAAATGACAGCTTCTAATAATGCCTATGAAGGAAATCTTGCCCTCTGGATGGTATTTCATTCATCAAGACCACAATCACCATAAGTTTTCTGTTGCCAGAGGCATGGTCAAAGTAACCTTTTTAAGGACCACTGTTGTACCTCTAAGAGGAAAACATTCCTGTAGTATTTATGGCAGTATCACACTTGCACCATCGAGCGTCATTAACACAGACATCCTGTTACACAAACATGGCATCTGACTGCCCAGAAATAACCTTGGAACAAAGCTGGAAAGCAGCACTTGAAGCCACGCTGGCCGCGCTGTTGTATAGACACAATACATAAAGAGGTTTTCAGATGCAAAACTGATTAAATTCCTCCTTTTTTTATGTCAACATAAACATTTTTCAACAATTCTTTTATAACAATTCAGCGAAACTACGATTCAGAAAAAATAAGGTATGAAGACATTAAGTCCAGTTGCATAAGAAGTGCCAAAGTGAAAACTTCCACTAATCACATACGTATTAAATTTCACACATATGTTTGATTATACCTAAACCTACACACACGCAAATATCTAAATCAAAGTTGTTTATACAGCACTAACTTACTCTGGGATTTATGTGTCTCAACTGTTTGTGTTCTTTCTGTGTTTTATCCCTAACAAATAATTATTCAGGGGAAAAAACGAAACCGCACTTAGTGCCCGGCATTGCCTGCTTTCCTCCAAGTTTTGCATTTCATCGTTAATTTTACATATTGTATTGTTAATTTTAGACATTCCTCCAGTTCTCCTCTGGACATCAAAGAGCTGCTCATACCCAAAATACCCACAATCCAAAGTATTGGCTTTCCAACTTATTGTCATTTATAACTTGAAAAGATCTTTGATTTCTTGCCTACAGGAAATACTGTGGATCAAAAATAAAACATATATATATGCTCCCATATAGACGAGATCCAGGATTTAGGATAATAGACTGTTTGGAGACATGGCTTTCAGATTTAGATTTCATACTCTGTCTGGTGCTTCACACATTTATTTTTACTTTCACATCTGACGTGCAGCAATATGGCTAGCTAAGGTGTACATTTAAGACATACTTTGATATATATCTATTCAGAAGTGAAATTCACGCTGGGGTATGTGTCCTTACAGCACTAAGGCACTGCTTCACCGCTGCTAACTGCACCGCTTACTGATGGCTGGGGGCAGAGGAAGGCAGGCTCTCCAGAGCCCCTCGTTAACAAACCTGCCACCAAAGATTAAGATTATTTTCCTGCTTTACAAACTTGGTAGAGAACATTTCTCACAAAGAAATGGAAAAAAAAAAACAAAAAACCATGGTAGCCAATGTGTTTCTAAAACGCCTGCTGTGTGCGTACCTAACAGCCTCGCCTATCTATTTAGAGTTTGTTCTGCGCTTTCGTATCTTTTTTTTAAAATTAGCAATATTAATAAGTTATGCCACTAGTCCCAGACAATGAGATACTCTGCTCAAGTTAGCAAATCATTTGCCTTGGTTTTGTTACCACTCCCACGACACAATGGCTCATGTCTCAAGCAGCAGTGCACAGCAGCACTCAAATAGAACAGTCCACTTTAAGGTCCCATTATTTATACCAACGGTGTCGAAAAAGCTAACCTTAAAATATATTCTCAGTATATTTCCTTACAACAGAATACACTTCTGTTCACACAGGAATAAGCTTTCATATATGTTATATATGTTTCTTCTGAACGCACAGTTCAGGATCCAATTTATACAGAAACAGCAGCTCTTTAACTGAATTATTTAACCAGGTAAGATCTCAAGACTTTGGACAAGACTTCCTCTCTGCAACTGAAAGAGCTAAGACAAGGGAATATTCCACATAAAACATTTGCTCATCAACAGCTGCAGGAGAAATGTCTTCTCTCAACAGCTCTCCCCAGCTGAACTATATAGGACTGTATTGTATAAACGTATTCTGATCTTATGATGCCAAAACAATGCAGTGTATAAATATTTTTCTTTTCTGGTAAAAATGTCTACCTAGAAATCTCCACCAGCACGGCACATTGCTCTGGGACCATAAACCTTCACCACTCTGATCACAACAGAAAGTAACCGAAGTCCATGATATATATTGGGCCAGAGGCCTGAAGCGTTCAAGGCACGTGGCTCTTCTTTGAGCTACGGGCAACGTCAAACACTGCAGTCGTAGGGTGTAGAAAACATTTATGAAAACCTAAACCAGGAACTTTTTGTTTTCATATTCTCAAATTTTATTGAGCAGAAATGTTTGAGGATCGTTTATTACTTTTACCGGCCACTCTAAAGTGGGCCTCCAGCCAAACAGGTCTTTAAAATATGTCTATATTTTAGTTTTAAAACAACATTAAGGAAGTTGTATAACTTTTACGTTAGAGCCTAAGTGACTTAGCAGCAAAAGTGACACGTTTCAGCTGTAACGCAGGCACTTTGTAAGCTACGAGGACGACTTCCCCAACAGTACCAGCCGCACTTGGTGCTGATCCTGACGCAACAGAGGCATCCACAAGGGTTAATTAACAAGTGTTTAGCTCGTGGCAAATCCCAAAAGACTGAAATTCAGATGATGTTCGCTGGTATCGTATTAGTGACCCACGTGCCAAACGCCTTCCCTCGTTCAGGCCAAATTCTGAGGGACAAGACCGACCCACTATGCGCAGTTCTTGCCTTCACGGGGCTTTACTGTACTACTCTCAGCGCAATAATCGACAGTAGTTGTAAGCATACTACCACAGGAGAACTAAAATTGTGCATTTATCACTGGAGGGAGAAATTTCGTACCACATTTGTAAAGCACCTACACCTTGAGCTGGACAGTGGGTTTGCTTCCAGTGGATTTTACCACTGCTGTTCACTGGCCAGCTAATTATTAGACTGGGAAACTGTTCAGAAAGTTTGTCAAGACTGAGGTATTGCACTACTGAGAATGATCCTCACCTTTTTATATGTGGTCGGCATATAAAACCAAAGAAAAAGCCAGCACTGTATCCAAAAATCCTGCCTTTAATTGATTTATGCAATCTGAATTCATAGCATTTAAACTTATGTCAGAAAGTATTCTTTACGGTGTATTTTACTACATCTGGACTTCCAAGAAAAAAAAAGAAAGGAAGCAAGAAGAATACACTCTACATTAGGTCTTGAAAGGTCCAATTAAAATTCAGTATTGTACTTTGTATGGAAGCTCTTTACATGAAAACCCTGTCATGGTTAAGATTTAAGGTTAACCAGGTTAATAGAGTCCAATAAAATAGCTCCATTTAATTATGCCAAACCATTGTTATAAGCCACACTAAAATCTGCTACTCATCTTTACCTGACTACTGGGCTAAACTCCGAATCACGGTAACGCACACCCACTTCTCACCAATCAGAAAATCCTACCATAAAGTAAACTTCAAACTCTTTCCCCCGCTTCTTTAAAAAAGTGCATGCATTTGCACCTCAAATGGTTTCTTTCCTCCAGTCTGCTACTCCAATCATCACACAGTCATGTGTTAAAAGATTTGTGCAGACCTGCCAAGTCTCATTCAGCCGAGACACACTTTCCTAAAGTTGGGAATCGTTTGCAAAGTGTATTTAAGCGGCTTCTCTGCTACGAAGCGTTCTGTCACACAGCGCTTTTGGCTTAAAATAATAAAAACAAAATCCTAAAACCTAAACGTTTTGAAAAATTGAAGGGTTTTTTTACGTTTTTGTTTTCCTTGTTCTGTAAACACAACACTATGCCACCAGGAAGGTTACAATTTTTTCTGAGAGTTTTACCAGCAGAACTATTTATGCATATTAACGTTTTAATGGCTCTATAGTGACACTTGGAATGAAACTGGGTTCACGTTTTGCAGCTCACTTTGTAACTGGTTACAAAAAGCGGTCCCTGCCCCGCGCACCTTGTAGTTAAAAAAATAAAAGTGTCTTTAGTACATAACCCCACACGCTCATTTCGCATGCTGAGGGCCTCGGGGGGCTGCGGCGGGGCCGGGGGCTGACGCAGGCCGGGCCCGTCCCGCCGGCGGCTCCCCCGCAGCAACCTGCCCCGGGCCGGGCTCAGGGAAGCCGGGCCCAGCCAGGCCGCGCTCCCTTCCCCGGCCGCCCCGCAGCCCCCGGGGGCTGCGCAGGAGGGCGGCGGAGGGCGGCGGGGGCCCCGGAGTGCCGGGGGGCCTGCCCGCACTCCCGCCGCCTGCAGCGGCTCCCCGGGGCCCAGGCGCCATGTTAGGGCCGCCGGGGAAGCGGCGCCCACCCGGTGCCGGCAGCCGCCGCCGCTCCCCGGACAGCCGCCCCTTCCCACGGGGCTCCCCCGCTCCGGAGGCCGCCGCCACGGCCGCGGAGCCATCTTAGGGGGGGAGGGCCGGGGAGACGGCTGCCCCCAGCAGTGCCGCAGGTGCCGGGAGCCGCGGCAGGCGGAGCGCCCAGCCCCGGCTGCCCTCGCCTCCCCCGGGCCAGGCCCAGCCGAACCGAGCCGGGCTCACCGGGCCGGTCCCCCCCCGCCCTTCTCCTCCCGCGGAGCGCCCGCCACCGTCGGCCTTCGGCCCCGTCCGCCTCGCCCGGCCCCGGGCCGAGCGCCCGCCCCGCCGCTCGGCGCTGACCCCTTCCTTCCCTCCCTCCCTCCCTCCCTCCCTCCTGCCTGGCTCGGGCGGCCCCGCTCCTTACCCCACCCAGAGGGAGCTCACCTCCTCCTCCTCCTCCTCACTCCCGCCTGGAGACCGTCGGCACCGACGCGCCGGCGTCCCGGCCCCTCCCTCCCCTCGGCGCGCCGCAGAGCCGGCCTCCCCCCGCCGCCCGCCGGGCCCCCTCCTTCCTCCGCCTGCCGCCCCGGGCCGGGCCCCGCTCGCCCCCGGGCCCGGCGCCGCCCGAGGGACCCACCCCGCCGGCGGGGCGAGGGGCCCGGGCCCGCCCGGCGCCCCTGGGGCAGGAGGCCGGGCAGAGAGAGGCCTCCCCGGCGGGAGCTCCCCCGGCCGGGCCCGGCTGCTGGAGCCGGGAGGGAAAATAAGAAAATTGAGCGGAGCAAAGCGGTGGAAGCGTAGGGCGGGCGGCGGGGCCCTCGCGAAGGCTTCGGCGGTGGGTGGAGGGAATAAATAACAAGGAACCCTTTACTAGGTGGACTGAGTACCAAAAACAAAAACCACCACACCAAAGTTTTTCTGAGAGAAACAGATGTAAGAAGAGAAAATTTAGGGGTGTTATCAGGTATATGCGGGTAGGAGGTGTGTGTTTTTTCCCTGATAAGCCTTCTCAGGTGGGGTATCTCCTGTGGAGGCCGGGCAGGCATTGGCCTCACAGCCAGCCTGTGAGCCCTCTGCTCCCGCCTCAGCAGGTGACAAACCTCTCCGGCTAAACTTTGGAGGAGGAGTGTTTCTCACACGGACTCAGTTTAGTGTGGCATTACCTTTGGTGTGTCAATGTAAACTCTGGGTGTTTTTTTTTTTAATAGGAAGTCAAAATGAGTAATACCTAATGGTGTGATAAAGCAAAATTTCCAGAGTACGGTTGTGACAAGCGTCAAGACCAGTAACTTGAGGAATTATGTATTTTTTCCTACTCTGGCTAATCAGTTATTATGAAAGAGTGCCGAGAAGGCTGATTTGCATGAGAAATACCCTTAGGATAATGCAGCATTTTGTTTCACAATTTTCTAGGTTCAAAAAGCTTAGTAAAGTTGTTTTCCAATAGTTTTCCACTCTCATGCACCTCTGAATTCCTGATACTATCAAGCTATGGAAATGCCAAAATGTCACAAGGCAGGCAGTTCTTCCTGTTGATTTTTTTTCTTTTTTGCCCAGGCAGAAGCGGTAAGACCTGAGAATCTTGTAATATTTATCACTTACATTATAAATAACTTTATAAATATCAGATTTTCGTCTTTCAGACGTTGTCAGACAGGGTGAGAGATGAGGAGACCTTCAGTCCGGCTGAATAATTCGCCCCCGGCGTGTGCTGGAACGCAGACAAACAGGATGTTTTATCCCCAATTTATGGATAGAAAAAATTGAGGCGAGGAAGTGAAGGCATTCATTTTTCAAGTGTAGAAGTGCTCATTTGTAAGCAGGCAATTTAGGCTTGAACTTTTTTTTCCCTTTTTTTTGAGGAAAAGCACCGTGTATATACAGTTCCCATTGAAATTACACTCGAGGCACCCAAGCAGAAAGACTTTGGCCATACTCTTTTGGGGTCCCGCAGCCCTAATCCCATGTTCTAATTGGCCAGTAATCTGTGGACAGATATTGTAACAGTTCCTTTAGAATATTTTTCTACTTCTCACTCATTTGCATACTAATGGCATAAAAATAGGCACTTCCTGCCAGTAATTAGTTGGAGCCCAGAATTTAAAGAAAGAAAAAGACCACAGCATTATGGTAGACGGATGGTACTGAGGAAGCTGCAAAAAAGAGTCACTTCTCTGGCGCTCAGAGAACGCCTTTAATTTAGAGTTCAAGGCTGGCAACTCTGTTACCTCTGTGTGACAGGGATTAACTGTTTGCTTGGCCTAATAACTTTGCCTCTAATGAGCCCCCCCTAACTTTTTTCATAGCAAATCACTCTATCTGTCCTGCACCCAGCCTTGCTGCTGTAAAGGTTTTTCTTTTTTTGCCTTTTTCCCAGAAAGAATAATGCTAGCGGTGAAGCCTGCACCGTGAGCGTAGTTCCTTGTGGAGCACCATGACTCAGACCGGCACAGGCTGCTCAAGGGTTCTTCACCTAATGAGGCGCTGTGCAACTCGTAACCACATCAAGTCATGTGAAGCTCTAGGTTAAAATAGCCTGTTAAGAGCGGGAGAGCTTCGGGTGTATATACGGGGTCAGTTGACTTCTCACATGTAGGTCATAGACTTGAATGCAAACCAAGCTGGTGATCGCTAAAATTTTCCCCGTATGACCGCAACATAGGTAGCTTTTGTTTAACATGTCGGCTTTTTCAGTCAAATACGTAGCTCAAGAGTTCTCCGCGTTGTAGAAATTTCTCCATTGCTGCTCTGCTGGTGGTACCCACGGCAAGGTGAAACATGGAATCCTGGAATTATCCATCCAACCCTGAAAAACAACGATAACTTCAATGACACAGGGAAATTTTATTTTGTTATTTTCATTGCCCTAACTTCTCTGGAGATAAATGTTACAGATTACATTCTCCAGGGCTATCGAACTGACACCTTCAGCAAAGAACTAAATGCAGAAACTCTTCCCATGGTGTCACTTACAAGAAATTTCAGCAGTTACTCTTTGCTATCTATGATCAGACAATACTGATCTCCAGTGATGCAGTTTAAAAGCTCATGAGATGAAACTACACTTAATTATATACCTTTAACTTATTTACCTGTCCAATAGCAAAGTAATTATTAACATATTAATCTCTCTGATACATTGAGTGTAACTGTTAGTTTCTTTAGAGCCACTGCTCTCAAAGAACCTAGGGGTGGACACAATCAGTGAGGTCTATAGTCCTTAAGTCCTGCACTGCAGCAGTAAATGTGCAGTCCCCTTGGTGGAATCCAGAATGAAAGTCAGATATTTAGACCTTCTAGGGAATGCTTGGAGAGAGTTTATGCTCTTTGCAGACAAATTAAGTCAACACAATCGTTGCATCAACACAACTGTGTCTGCCCAAGCAGTCTTGAGGGAGTAGCAATGTCAATCAATTGGAGTGGCTCTTTAAATGACCTGTGAGACTGCAGTTGCAATGAAAGGCTAGAGTATGGAGAAGAAGCTGCTCCATCCCTTCAACATTCACCGTGCAAAATCCTTTTCCGAGTGCAGCCTTTTGTAGCTGCTCCTTCTCTGAGTGAGGGAGGCCTCAGTTTGCGTTGCGGCCTAGTCAGTCAGCCACTCTCCAAGGAAGTGAGAGATTTTGGTTGAAAATGTTTCACGACTTGGTAGGAATCAAAACTAGGGTCTCCCCGTCTTGTGACAGGCTCTTCTGCTCCAGGTCAAGAGGTGGAGGGAGGAATGAAACTTTTGGGGTGGCTGACACTGAGCTAGTGAAAGTAAGCCTAAGCCTATACCGCTGTGATCCGGGCGCTCAGTGGGGAGCATCCTCTTGGTTTGAGACTCCGCTAGAAAAGCCTTTCCCACCTTTCTTACACCTTTTCATTTCCCTTTCCCTCTATCCATCCCACTTAGTTGCTAATCTTAATGTCAAGCATTTATGAAACTCTGTATTATGTTGTGCTGAACTTAGAAGTGAAATTGTGTCACCTTTTTTTTTTATCTTTAAAAGCAAACCTTGTGAAGCTGGTATCCAGTAGAACTATATTACCAGAAAGTATTTTCCTGAAAACTTTGAGACTCTAGCTTATTAAAGCACAGATCCTTAAGATGATTGGGTCTATTCCATTAGTAGATTTATAAAGTGTGCAGACTGAGTAAACAACAGTGACAGCTTGGGGAAGTGTATGCACCTGTTTATTAAAAAGACGTTAACAAGGGCAAATCTAAAATAAGAACATGTACCACAACCCAATTTTCAGCAAATTTTTATGCATGCCTACACTTAAGGTTACCAATGTTATTGGCAATTTCTCTCTCTCTTTTCTCTCTCAGAAGTACACGGCAACTGATGAGCACGGAGCATCTGTGGCAAAGGAAAAAAACACCATCTTCAAATTTTGAGGAGCAAACATGACCCTTTCTGTTTCTACTGTTTCCCACCCACATTCAGTTAGTGTGCGAGAAGAAGGAAAATGAAAAAAAAAAAAAAAAGCAGAAATATTTCCTTTGCATGGAAGGAACGAAGAATGTATTTTCTTTTCAAACACAAGCAAGAATTTTCATCACCGGTTTTGCTCTACATCATAAGTGACAGCAAGTTTTCTATATTTTACTGGTATAACTTAGAAGAGGTCACATTTCTAAAAGTCCTTCTGCAGAAGTGAGGCTTCTGTTTGGAGGTATGCAAATTCTACAGTGCTTATGTAACTTGTAATCTGCAGATAGGTATAAGCATGTGCAAAATGGAGATTAAATGTGTATATGCAAGTTTGCGGAGTTAATCAAGCAAGAATGTACAAAACTACAAATGCTTTTTCCAAATTTGGCTCTAAAAAGGTTATGAATTAGCCTTCTATAGCAGCTTTCACTCAAGGATGCTGAATTCATTTTTATTAATGATTAATAAGGTTTACGTGATAATATTATTCCCCCAGAACAGCATTTAAAATATATTTCCTTATCTTGTGAGGACCTGTTGGTGCTTACACCTATTCACAATTGCTGCAGTAGTGTCTACGAGCTCCTCCAGGATTAGATCTTAATCCCCAAAGATATGCAAGTGCTACCATCTCCTTTTTACAGACTGAAAACTGGAAACTGCATGAGTAAATGCATGCAAGTTTACACATAAGGTTAATTATAAAGAATCAAAATCTAGGCTCCAAACTTGTGAAGTGTATTATAAGGACAGTTACTGTCCCTTCTTGGTGTCCCCTTCATGTCAGCAGTTGACGTGAATGTTATTGAAGACAAATCAAAGCCATGGACCTGACTGCGAGTGCCGTGTTTCAGCGTACGGCCAGATGAGTAATAGCGTGCATCCCTCAAATGCGTTTGATTACTGCTGTTATCATCGACTGAAGCAAAGGGTCTTTGAACGGTTCTCACAATACAGGAGGCAATAAAGCCGTGTTTTGATTCAATATACCTTTTACTAGAGCTGGGTACGATAGGATGTGATTATTTTGGGAACAGTAAAAATATCTATCTTCCTCCCATGCTAGGTAGAATAGTAGCCTGAAGTATTTTTGCTTTGTAATTTTCTAAAACGAAGAATTCTGATTTAACCAAACCTCTTCAGAAGGAAGCTGGCTGATATTATCTTACTTCCCTCTTTTCTTACTGTGGAATTGTTGAGAGAATGCCAGTTGTTGCTACTTGTCATCACAACTTTCTAGTCCATAATATTGCTCGTTAAAGACAACAAATATTAACCAAAACTGAGCAGTGTGCAAAATTTGAGTGCATAGGTAATAACACAATGACGGTGTAAGCCTAGGTTTGCATTTGTTACTCAACTGCACACACACATGTGCGCTCACACACAAATCATACCTTCTGAAAAACGATTCTCCTTTATTTGTCTTCGCAATATTTATTCAGTGAAATTTTAAAAGATTCTTTATTTCTCAGATATTAAAACTGTAGAAGCAAATGCACATCTCTGCTTCGCTTTCAGGGGATTGCAGTATGAGTCATTGACACAAGGTATTGTGGAAAGTGGGAAAACTGGGGATTACAGTATGAAATGCAATACCAAGGTTGACGTTCGCTAAGATACTTTAGACTCCAAACAAAGGGTCTATTTCCTCCCACATGCATGGTATTTAAAGCATGTAAGGTACCGTGTTTGCCTCCGAACTGGGTGAATGGATCCTGAGGCCAGTCCTCCCAGCAATGGCATGCATTAAGGCATCCGCACAGGTTTCCCAGCTGCACAGCACTGAGTTGCTCTGCTAGGCGTGAGCTAATGTACTGCTGATTTCTCTCCGGGGGGCACTTCGGCTCTGGGTTTCAGAGGGGACCCTTTCAGTATTCCTAATGATGTTTTTGGCTACAAAGCCTGGCAGCGTTATGGAGTTGTTGTGGATTATTGACACCAAAGAAATGTACCCTAAAGAGCCATAGCAAAAGAATTGGTACCACTGCTGCCCACTACTCAAAAAGGCAGAGGTACAAGTACACCCCAAAAAACCAGAAATTCAAGGTCTGCGAGCAGATTAACAAAGCTGTTTGCTATTACGGGCAAAAGCTGCAGGGAAAAAAATGAAGAGGAAATGGGCTGTATTACTGTGTGTTGGCACAGAGACGAAATACCAGGCTGCAATTTATGTATAGTAATTGTTCACAAAGCATTCTTTGGGTTTTGATAGTGACTCATTGTGTTCTTTGTGACCTTTGATGTACAGGATGGGCTGCTAGAAGACAGAGGAAGCCACAGTAAGAATATAAAACTTTATTAACTTAAGATTCTGTTAGTTTGTTTGGTTGTTGTTTTTTTTTTATTGTTCACTGATAGGTAGTATCTCTGGAAAAGACTACCCAAAGCATTTACCTTGAGTCCTCATGGTTTTTGCCATCTCTCTCGGGGTTTTGCAGTTGAAAAAACAGTTCTGGTTTAACTGAAAATATAACTTTGGTTTTAAAGAGGAAATTTGTTAAACAATTGGGGGCTGACGTTGATTACTGAGTTGTGAAAAATAAGATAACTGATGGAAATGCTACTGCGCTGGTAGCCCAGGTAATGAGCAGTGACAGGCCCCGCACTATCCAGGACAGATGGAAAAGTTATCGAGAAGATATTCTTCTGAGTGAATATTTTATGTTTTAAAGAAAATTATGGAAAAAACCTTCCATAGAGTCATCAGAGTTGACACAACAGACTCTCCAGCACCGTTAAGTTCCATTATGTAAATCCACGGTGATGTAAGCCAGACACTGTCAAGTTTGATACGCCCCAAATTTGACCTAATTAGCCATTTGGTTGTTACTTTTTTCAAGCTTGTGCAACTCGGCTCGGTTCAGGATATAGATGCTAATTGAACGCGTAACCTACAGGTGCTAAAGAATTCTTACAAAAGAAGGTCTATCCTATTAGGAATGCAAGTCAAGGCTCAGGGTCATCGTCTCGGGTAGCGGGGATGGGAATAGAAATCCCATCTACAGCTCTCTTCACATCGCTGTTTTATTTCCAGGAGCGAAATTCAAATCCAGAATAAATCAATGCTATCTAATAGATACTTGCCAACTGAAACCGCTCTGCCTTCAGTCGGTTGAACAGGGAAAGAACGTTTCCTTAAGCTTTTAAAAAGCTGAGACTATATAATGCAAAGCCCGAAGTGGTTTGCTCTACCCCCCATAACAAGCGTACTCCTCAAGCGTACTCCTCTGCAAATCACAGTTGAAATCTTCTCTCGTTCATAGACCCACTGTCCAGCATCCAGGCTGCTAATTTGTAGGCGACTGCCACTGTGTGACTTGCTCCAGGTCGGCCTTTCACGTTTCCCATCCCTGTCCATGTGTCCCCAGCCTACGACCATCTCCTTTATGCTCAGGACCTCTTCCCACCCATTTGACAAGCAGGAATACAATAACCTTTTGTCGTGACTACACCTTGGACCAGATGCCTTAATGTAAACACTCTATCTCTTCTGCTGTTTCCCCACAATCCCCTAACCAAAATGAAATGAGATAAAAAGAGCTGCACAGCCTCCGAGTTTCCTGGCTTTTATCTTTTTTATACCAAAGCCTTTGTGTTAATTTTGCATAGCTATTTTTACATGAGGAATAATATCCTGAATTACTGCTATCACGTGCACTTAAGAATCCCACCTCACCCTCCTCAAGTCATCTGGCAACCTGATAGTGTTTCCTGCTCCTTCCCTCACATCGGCACTGCAGAGAGCCTTGCTAGAAGTTTCACATCTGAAAAAGCAGATGATTTGGCAACACCTTCCTATAGATATTTCTTCTTTTTTTGTTTCAAGAAATGCGCCTGTCTTTGAGTAAACTTTTCTTTCCAACTGTTCTTTTTTGTCAGCTTGCCAGCTCGACTTCTAGTATTGTTCTGCGGAGATTGCTGTAAGGAAAAATGAAAGAGAAGAGAAAGGTAGAGAACTGGGGGAAAGGGAAAAAGGGTTCAGAGGGCATTTAAAGCCTGGGGAGCCTAGCATGGGAAGGGAGATAGGCTTAGGAAACAGGGAATAAAATGGTGGAATGAGAGATAAAACAAGAACATAAAGGATAAGGGATTAGAGAGATAAGGAGTTCAAGAGATGAAATGTGAATAAAGGAAAACAAGAAAAATAAGGATGAAAGGAAAGAAGTGGCAGGAGTAAGACATGTAAACAATTAACTAAGAAAATATTCTGTTTATTTTAGTGGAAGAAAATTGCAGTATCTTTATTATTCTCTGGTTTACTAGTTCAGAGGAATTTTTCAAACTAAGAGCTGACATTTGGCTAGTATTACTGAACAATGATAAATACAAGCCTTCCAGTAGTTGAATTAACCAATTCTGAATTTGGTTAATTAATATGTCATTCAGGCAACTAAAATATGGATACAAAAAAACAAAGCAATAAAAAAATATTAACAGCTGCAATACAAAGTGCAGATCTGGAAGAACTCTTCACAATAGTTGCAGTTACATCCATCAGCTCAGCGATAATCACTCCAGCACAGAGGGACCAGCTCACTGGCGTTCTGCTGCTGCAGATTAATACCAGAGCTGAGGAGTGCAAAAATACTTGAAATCAGTGGGTTCAAGTTTCAGCATTGCCCACTGGCCAGCAGAAAATTTGCTCAAGATCACGATCTGTCTGTAAAAGTATTTCACAATGTTTTTTTCCCCCACCTGGGTATTTATAAAGCATTATCAGGTCTCAGTTTCTGCCTGATTTGCCTGAGCTGTTCACGTAGGTCACATAATGCGGTGGAACCTAGATAATATTGCTTGTTTTCCCCGATAGTCTGAACATATATCATCAGGAAGCTGAAATTCAGTCAAACCCACACTCAATTTTGTTTTTTTTCCCCACAGAAAGACTAAATGTACTTACAAGTCCAACAGGCAGCATCAAAAACCCCAAACATTTCTTCATTAGTTTCTGTGCTTGACTCTGATAGGAAGTCACCAAACGTTAACTAGTTTAGCCATTGTCCTTGCCTTTCCAATACCCTTAAACTTGCATAAAATAGTTCAGGTCGATAGGAAAAATATTTCTTGAGGTCAGTTACTTGGTGTATAAAACATAAAGTCTACATATTCAGGAAAGGAAATTTTAAAGTCCTATGATTTGGATATAAGAGGGAAATTTTTCACAGTGAGGACAGTCACCATTGGAATAATCTCCCCAGGGAAGGAGCTGACTCGGCCACATTGGACACCTTCAAGAATCACCTGGACAGGGAGCTGGGCCATCTTGTCTAGAGCGGGCTCTTCCTAGAAAGGTTGGACTAGATGATCCCTGAGGTCCCTTCCCACCTGGGATTCTGCGATACTGTGTGATTCCGTGATTTGCTAGTTAACAGAAATCTCATTAGGTTTTTTTAATATATATTTTAGCAAGCAGTCTTTATGACACCGCCTTTCAGGTTTTTCTTCCCTTAATGTCCAAGGCCTTCCCTGCTCTGACTGCGTGTGTCCCGTATCCCTCCCCAAAATGCAACAGAAATGCGGGGCTATGGAGGGTAACCCTGGAAGCACCACACAGCATTCTAGGGATGGGATACGCCTTTTACATGAACACTGTGAGCAAACATAAATTTACATCTCAGGAATTTAGGAGGTTTAACTTTCCGCATGGGGACCCCTCTTTGCGTTTGTATTACAACCCCCCTTCCCTTTCGCTTTATGCGGAAAGTCACTTTGGAAGCTCCTGCACCTTCTGAAGATGCCCTAAGAAATGGAGCCAGAACAAATAGGGTCATCTTCTACTCCGCAAAGGGCAGGGCATCATCAGTCAGTGGTGAAATCATTTTTTTTCTGTCCACCCTCTTCCTTGATTTCTTTCTGAGGGGCTGAGGTGCAGGTTAAGCTGTGGTGAGTTTCTGTTGGAGCACAGGGTGTCCTTTGCCTGCCACAGACACACGGAGCTCCACAGGCTTCTGAGCAGGTCTTGCGCTGTCGTGAAGGTTTTTGAAGATATAGTCAAGGTATTACATATCCCCTTTCCTCATGTTTGATAAGACAATCCACCAACAGGATTTGTTCCTCCAGAGCATCCACAGAGAAGTACAGAAAATTAAGTGTCTAACGAGTGCCGGTCCCAGTTCTGGTGCCATCCAGCCCTGTTAGTTCTGTCAGAGGGAGAGAAATCTTAAGATTTAAATGTTTTGATTCAGTACAAAGCATGACTTAGTCAATAGAAAACTGGATTTGCTTAAAAGCAGAAAAAAAAGACATTAAAACAACCCTAAAACACCTCTTGCATCCAACCCTGTGAACGCAACCTGAGCAGCCTAAAGCACCTAAGAGCTGTAGTAAGTAGTCGTGCATTTACAGAAGGACCCGAGCCCGAGGTCCTCTGCCGAAGCATTCGAGGCGTTACAATGAGAAGCCACCAGTAACAAACAGCAACTTAAGCATCCTAAATTACATTCTGTAAAGTCTCGGCTTGCCAAAAGCCTGAATGAAAAAGGATGTGAAAGGATGGGCTCTCCTTCATTCTAATTCAACCCAGATTCTGGGATTATCTGTTAAAAATAGGACATTTTCTATTCTCTAATAATAATAATTTTCCATAGACAGCTGTTGATGTGCCCATAGGTTCACAATAGCTCTTTCTGCAGTGGGTTGTAACAACAATTTCTTCAACGATGTCTTTGAATTCAGAGCTGTATGAGCTATTCACAGTGAACACTTTAATCAGTGAATTTCAGCTTTTATTCTGCCTGTAAACTGTTACAAACGTTACATGCAGACATTTGATATAAATAAACTTTGCCCTACAGGTTTCTTCACGACATGTTTTTGCTGCGGCGATTCGATATTCATTATTACTGTTACACAACTGGTCACCTTGGTTGACCAGTGTTGTTTGTTCTGGGAAAGAAGCAGTAACCAAGAGGAAATCCATGTCATGGAGCCGTGTGGTCTGATGGATAAGGTGTGCACAGTTAAGTTAGGAGAAGCGAGATCACAAGACTAAAGAGGTTTTTAGGACTATTTTAATATTTCCTTTCCAGCTCCCTTGACTCAGACCTTGCTTGTAACATCACTATGAGAACAAAGAGGCCACTTGAACATTATAGGCTGAGGTCAAATTGAAAATTAATGATCTCTTATCACATTCGGACAAAGCTCCAGCTGCAAAGGGTGGGGTTGGGTGCTTTTCTGGTTTATTTAATTGCCACTGAATCAGGGCTCTGAACAGGGCTTGCCTGGTCAGAGCTGCAAAAGATGAGCTCACATGCCATTTTCCGAGTCCCTTAGCTGTGCCCGCGCCAGAGCCTGGCCTGGCAAACCTTTACATGACTGGTGTCTTCGGTGAGAGCAAACGGAATGCAAATTTAATATCTTAATGAAACAAATGTCAGGCATTTGTTTCATATCAATAGAACATCTTTGGCATAAACCTTGGTGAAAAACAAATTCCAAAAACGTTGTAAATCAGAACTCAGCTTTCAGTGCACTAAAATGTGCGTGTGAAAAATTATGCTGACGAGCCAGCTCTATCTAAACTAAATCGTTTGGCAGTGCCCTGTCAGTGGAGGAGAAAATGGATGTAATGTGCACACATGCACAAGGAGTGACTCAGAATGACGTACAAGTGTTACTGTATCTACTCCAAAAGAAATACCTGGAAGTCAGGAAACAAGGCTCCGCAGTTCAGCAGATTTGTCTGAGGATAGATGTTCTGATTTTGAAACTCTGATTTTTCCCCAGAGTGCCATAAAGATGTCTCATATAAACAGCTACGGTCTGGGTCCACTGGTATCTCTGGGACTATTGCACAAACTATAGTTTTATTTGGTATTTATGGGAGAAGAATTTCAGGGAAAAACCATGACTGCTAGCAGCTTATGGACTGAATAGTAGATTGATATCTGTAGCTCCCGGAGCAAGACCTGTAGCCTAAACACACACTCATTAATCTACACGTAAGTCCAGGCATTTCCTTAAGTAGTTATGACAGTTTAATTGCCTATGAATATTCATATAAATGAGTTTTGTTTGTAAGAAGGGCAGCAGTCTCGAACACTTCGACCAATCTGTATTCAAGCAGAGAAATCATCTGTAGTCTCAGGTTTCCTGTTTATAAGAGTTTGGGCTGCCCAGACAAAACACAGCAGCAGAAACAATAGCACAGGGCTTGGATGACTCTTACGGCACCTCCGAGGCCGGGCTGAGGGTTGTCTTAGCTAAAGGTAACATCACTCTGACTTACTCTCGTACTGTTGGAGCTGGCGATTTCAAAATGATCTGGTATGTATTTGTAAGGTCAGTGCTCAAATGCATAATGAAATGGCACCATAGAATTACAGAACCACAGACTGGCAGGGGTTGGAAGGGCCCTCTGGAGCTCACCCCGTCCCACCCCCTGCTGGAGCAGGCACCCCCAGAGCAGGGGCACAGGGCCGCGTCCAGGCGGGGGGTGAATGTCTCCAGGGAAGGGACCCCACAGCCTCCCTGGGCAGCCTGTGCCCCTGCTCTGGCACCCGCACAGGGAAGGGGTTTGTCCTCATACTGAGGTGGAACTTCCCGTGTTCATACTTGTGCCCGTTGCCCCTTGGCCTGGCGTTGGGCACCACTGAAAAGAGCCTAGTCCCATCCTCCTGACACCCACCCTTCAGGTATTTATAAGTAGTAATGAGATCCCCCCTCAGGCTTCTCTCCTGCAGGCTGAACAAACCCAGGTGTCTCAGCCTTTCCTCATAAGGGCGATGCTCCGGTCCCCTGAGCATCTTGGCATCTCTGTGCTGGGCTTGCTTCAGCAGTTCCCTGTCCATCTTAAACTGGGAAGCCCAGAACTGGACGCAGCACTCCAGATGTGGCCTCACTAGGGCAGGGCAGAGCAGAGGGGGAGGATAACCTCCCTCGACCTGCTGGCCACACTCCTTTTAATGCATCCCAGGACACCGTTGCCCTTCTTGGCCACAAAGGCACGGTGCTGGCTCAGGGTCACCTCGCTGCCCCCCAGCACTCCCAGGGCCTTCTCAGCACAGCTGCTTTCCAGCAGGTCACCCCCAGCCTGTGCTGGTGCGGGGGGTTGTTCCTCCCCAGGGGCAGGACCCTGCACTGGCTCTTGTTGAATTCCATGAGGTTCCCCTGGGCCCAGCTCTCCAGCCTGGCCAGGACTCGCTGGATGGCAGCACGGCCTGCTGGTGTATCAGCCGCTCCTCCCAGCTTGGGATCATCAGCGAACTTGCTGAGGGTGTGCACTATCCCTTCATCCAGGCCACTGATTAATATGTTGAACAGGACTGGACCCAGCACAGACCCCTGGGGAACACCGCTAGTGACAGGTCTCCAACCAGACTCTGCCCTGTTTATCACAACCGTCTGAGCTCTGCTGTTCAGCCAGTTCTCAACCCACCTCACTGTCCTCTCATCTAAACCACACTTCCTTAGCTTGTCTGCGAGGATGTGATGGGAGACAGTCTGGATTGGAAGGGACCTTTCAAGGCCGTCCAGTCCAACCCCCCTGCAGGGAGCAGGGACATCCCCAACTAGATCAGGTTGCTCAGAGCCCCGTCCAGCCTGGCCTTGAATGTTTCCAGGGCTGGGGCATTGACCACCCTGCTGGGCAACTGGGCCAGTGTTTCACCACCCTCATTGTAAAAAATTTCCTCCTTATATCTAGTCTGAATCTACCCTCCTTTATTTTAAAACCATTTAAACCCCTTGTCCTATTGTTACGGGCCCTGCTAGGAGGTCTGTCCCCATCTTTCTTATAAGCCCCCTTTAAATACTGAAAGGCCACGCCTTTACACTTCTATTGGCATACTTTATTTTACTGTTAATACACAGAAATTGAAAACACAGCCTTGGGTCAGCTACTGTTAGGCTATATATCCTTGAGGGGGTTTTGCTGGGGTACCCTGCTCTTCCAGAAGGGAAGAACATATTTTCCCAAAGACGGTGTCAGGTCCTTGTGTTCGTTTGCTGGAAAGAAGTCCGGCTCTGTCAGGTACAGTGATTGAGGTTTCTTGGAAAACTCCGATGAGGAGGCTTGCGATGAGAAGACAGAGAAATGATGGAGGCCCTTGCCAGAATAGCAGATCAGATATAGCTTTCTTGGTCACCATGGTGAAGTGGGAATCCAGCTCAAACAGAGCAACAGACTGTCTCCCGCTAACTAGACCGTGATGCTCCAGTTCACCCTACTGAAGGGCATCTGTGAGACAGCGCTGAGCACCACTCATGAACTATTACGTAGTAGGTCGCAGTGTTGACAAATGCTTTCGATTTTTTTCTAAAGTGCCACTCATATCTGACTTTCCCATGTTCCTCCCTGCTGCCACCCCAATGTAAACAGTGCGGGGTCATGCTGGAACCACTCTTCCTCTCTCCAAAATGGTTTTGCTGGAGATCTGAGGATGACTAATCTCTCCTGCTTAAAGTCTGCTAGCTGTTTGAATCCTAACATAATTTAGATGACAGGGTTCGGGAGACTGGAGAATTACATGTTGCCAAGCTACTAAGGAAAAAAAGGACTTCATGAAGTGTTTGGTAATTTCCCTCACTGCCTGTACCATCACAGCCTGTAGGTCTGCTACCCCACTCTTCCCTCTGTGCTTACAAGAGACACCTAACGTATTCCCCTTACCCATCTGAGACCTGAGAACAATTCCCAAGATGCCCACGAGAAGATGAAGAAGAGGAAGGAAGCAGAGTTCCTAATTTCATCATGCCCTGGGCTGACCAGCCTTTGAACAACTGTGCTGGTATGGCAGATTTCCTACAGAAATTCCCACCTGGGCATCTAGTCCCTTCTCCATACCTGTAGCCTATATATGTAAAAATATATAAACCTCATACATATATATATATATATATAAAACCGCCAGTTCTATGTTCGCTAACTGCCTTCTAACTGTCCAGTGAGCACTCAGATTAACTTTTGAAATATCCTTTTGCAGTTGTATAACACTTATTTCTGTCTGCATGTGAGCCCATTAAATAAATCAGAGACGACACAATTGGAGAAGTCCTTGTAATCACAAGATAGACATAGGCATAAAATGGTCGTCTGTCTGTAAACTGAAACTGAAAAAGTTATATCAGAGAGGAGGTGTAAATTTTTAACATTGCACATAATTTAGCTGTTAGAACAATTTAACATTTGGATACTACACATGGGATGTGGGATAATTTTTGTCACTTGAAGTCTTTGAAATTGGAAAACTTCCTAGAAGATATGTTCTAGCTCAACTGCGAGCAACCGAGCTGCAGGCTCAATAACTCAAAACTGAGGTAGGCTGTAAATGTCTGTGATCTGCCTCACACGGGACAGTAGGCTGGAGAACCTTGATGGCCTTGAAATCTATGAAAACACGTTGTCCTTTCTGCCCGCTATTTCAAAAGGAGCTGTCACAGGACAATCAATTAAGACACGATGAAAAAGGTTCGGAAAATAAAACTGCAGTCAACTAAAGATTGAAGGTGGAAGATGTACATACCCTGCAGAAGCTGAGGTGAACTGTCGCAGTTAAGCAGAATGGTCCTGATAAATAACAAATCACATTCCAAATTTGATAAAAATTCATGTTTTAGGTACAACACATAAAGAAAAAGAATTCAAATAGCTGTGGAAGAACATAAATACCCATTTTGGAAATATATTCAGCCAAACAGCTGTCATAGCAACCTTTGCAAATAAAAATGTTTTAGGAGGATCTTTACTGGAGAACACGACATTAAGTGGTATATTTCTTCAGAAACCTGGCATTATTACTCATCTTAAACCGGAAAGATTTGACAAGAATGGGAAAACTCAGCTGTGCCAGCCTAGCAGGTGTGAGGGAAAGAAAGGTTTCAAAGCAAAGCCCATGGCGGTTTTCAACGTTGTGCCCTTTTGGAGCTCCGAGGAGTTTTACCTAACGGCAGCTATTTGGCACCAGCCAGTGGATTAGCAGGTGATCTTTTGAGTCATTTCTGGAAAAAATTACACGTGGCTGCTTGTGGAGTTGTTAGTGGAACAAGATCGTTCCTAGATTATGCTTGTCTTTTGATATTTTTTTTTTTTGCATGATAAACTAGAGAGTGTTTTGTAAATGATTACATTATTAGCACAGAATATATTACTGAGTAATGTGGAAGCGCGGGCACATCAATTTGCAGAATATGTAGAGGGGATACAGTCAATTTAAGTTGAAAAGCAACTTTAGCTACACTGTCATGTTTAAAAGCTAAACTGGGACTCTTCTTGTCTCCATCTGTGCATGGGAATGAAAAGGCAGAAAAATCTGCTTCTCTCTAGCTAACTAGTCCAACTGCTGTCTAGTGGTGTTGTTTTAGTAAATGGAAAACTTGTTGCAGTAGGAATCGGCAAGATGCTGACTGCGATGGTTTGGGCTAATTTCACATAACTGTTCTGACAGGTACTGTTGGCTGTTGGAAGCAGAGGTGGGCGGATTCTGATAACGAGAGTTGTTTCTGAAATTAATAAACATCACTTAATCTAGATACTCAAAGCTGAGAAAAGCCAACCATTTTCCCTCAGCACCCTTATGGGGCAGTAAGGAAATGTTGCAAAACATGAGTTTACATCTAAAACCAGGAAAACTATTAAGGGGAAAGGAAAATACTGTTTATTACGGAAAATACCACGGTAAGACAGTTACACAAATAGGAAAGAAATGCCTACATTCACAGTATCGTGTTTCAGTTACATCCAACGTAGGAGTATCCTCTCTGCACGCTGGTCCCGCTCTCCCCCTCCCTTTTTGACCTGTGCACTGCCTTATTGCTTGTTGTCAAAATTACTGAAGTTTCAGGAACATTTTCATGCAGGTCGTCATGTGTTGCTAAGAGAAAATACTGACAAGTTTGGTCAGGTGACTGGCAACTACTTCCATATTATTTTTTGCCCAATCTCTGGTCTTAATGCTATTAACTGTAGTATGAAATCTGGGCCCTTAGCTGATTACAAGGCTGGAGCTTCTCTAGTACCTGGCCTCTCACCCTATACTCCTTGCTCTTGTTCTTGCCAGAGTTCATTTTGCCTTATTTTATGCTGTGGCACAGATATTTTATATGCCATAGAAAAGTCCTGCACAATGGCTTTTCCCTTGGCATATGGTACAGTTCCTTTTCTCCTCTTTATATTCTGCCAGAAGAGGCAAATGTTGATGATTGCAACTTCTCCCAGTGAATTTTTACTACAGTTTTATTACGCTTTGGTCAGTTGATAAAAATAACTGCATTTCACTGCTTCTGTAACCTGAACTGCAGAAAATCTTAATGTTAACCATCATCACACCGGGATAACGGGCAATTATTTTTCAAGTATGGTCTGACTCGTTCTCTCTCTTCTGATCTCCATTAAACTACGGCAGAGAAATCCTTCCCAGATCTTCAGTGCTGTTACTGGCTTATTTAAGTCTTTTTTTCCCTGTGCATAAAATCCTGCATATTCTAGCACGTGTGAGTTGAGATTTGTCATTTTAAAAGGATCTCTTGCTTTAAACTTACTTTTTCTTGAAACCTGGCCTCATATTTAGTCCATCATTGGCTGCAAAAAAAGCAGCCAGGTTGGAAGGAAATTAATATAGAAGTTAGAAGTAATTAAAACTCAGAGTTGGCTGGACACTTCTGAAAAGTGCAGATGACTACCTGTGTCCACATATGCAGTGCATTTGTCCAAGTTACTGGTGTGTGAAGAGCAAGGAACGGAACGAAAGCTACTCTTGCTGCCATAACTACAGCAGATGCTGCTTGATGCCTGCTATAATACAGAAATATGCTCTCATGCTTTTACAGCAGCCTTGTCAGCCCTCTTTGTCTTACCTCTTGTGCCCTTGATTTCAGACCTCTGACCTTGCATTTCCTCCGGCATCCCATAACAAATAAATAAAGAGACGAGTAGGTGGTCGTGTGAGATTCCAAGTTATTTACTGGAGAACATATTGGAGAAGACGCTCCTCAGAGATGCTCCATAGCTGCAGTTTAAAAATCTCTGTTTCTCTCTGATTTTAATTAATAGGCTTGTATTTATGATGAAACGTATTCAATTTGTGCGCAGTGTAGAGAATGTCACACTACAAGATCGGTTATATACATAGCAATACAATTATCATTCTCTGCTGACAAATGTACCGTGATATTGATAAAAAAGCAATAACTTCAATGTACATGTCAAAATCAGCCCCGATAGCTTATTACAGATTGTTAAATGAACATAAATATCTAATGTTCAGCCTGTAATGTTCATTCGTACCATGGCAGATGAAGGTATAGTTCGAAGAATTAATTTAAAACACAATACCAAGTCTCTAATATTCACTGAGTCTAAGCTATAGCTCTTTGCAAGCGTTCATGGAAGTATGGGGGGCTACTTCCCCACCCCAAGGCCGAGCTGCAGGGAACTGATGGTGTTCAGCTAGTTAAACCTCTTTACGTGTCCCTGAGACCTTCTAGTTCTGGCTACAATCCCTCAGCTTATCCATAATCACCTTTCCATGTATCAAAGAAGAGATTGTGGCTCTGCAGGCTGCCTGGGTTGCTGCCGGCCCCCTCCGAGCTCCATCCTGCATCGAGCCAAGGTGAGAGGAGAGCGATGGTGTGGGCTTTCCCAGTGGCAAATGGGTGGTAGAGTGGTCAGTCTGTCTTTTATGGAAAAGTCTCTATCACATGAACACATTTGCTGGTTATGATGTATTTTCTAAAGGAGAGGGAAGTGGGGGGCTTAGCCTCTGATAGATCCCGTTTCTTCCTTTGTTCATCCGCTTTCTTACCTGTATTTAGAAACATGAGGAAGGAAGTTATGAATAATCTATTTTGGAGACATCCTAGATTAAAATAAACCCATTTCTTCAGTTGTGGAGCTGGTGAGGATGTTGAAAGGCACAGGGCCGAAGTACCAACACAGGGTGACGAGCACAAGAACCTGCCACAGCCTTCCTGGGGCACTGCACCAAAGGCTGGGGCATCCCCTTGGGCATTGGCACCGCAGCATCCAGCGAGCTGCGAGGAGGCCACGTAGAGCCAACCGCTTCTCTTCTTCTTTCTCACGAGGACAGAATCTCAACAGCCCCTGTGCGAGGACTTGTGTGGCAGAAGGGGGTTTCCCACCCATGTCAGCAGAGGACAGGCTAATGCTTTTGGTTGACTTCCAAATGGCTTGTACCTCTGCTTTGTGGCGAGGAAATGAAAGGTCTATTCAGTGATGGCAGCAGTGTGATTTACTTTGGTGCTGGGTGGTTTTTTTAAGGTCATCAGCTCCATGTTCTCTTCACATAGCGCTTTCGACTGACTACCACTTTTTAGCGTTTTCCTATTGGCCCTTTTTACTACCTTTATATTTTCTGCCCTTTCTGTTACATTTTTCCAATGAAAAATATCCACTGCAGAGAGTTGGCTCACTTGCTGTTGCTAGAGGCCCAGTAAGGTCAGCACCAGCATCAGCTTCCTTAGAGGGACATGGATAAACCTCATCCAGGTTCCTCTGGGGGAAAAAATACCCACCTTTTTATACAGATGTGGCAAAAGAACACCTAAGAGATAAGTATTTCATCTTCAATAACCTTTTATGGATTTCAGCTGACTTGATAATCAAGCCCCTCTACAGAAGAAATTTGTTTCACTAATACATAAATATTTTCCTGTGTAAGAGTACAAGTCCAAGTTCTGAAAAAAGAAGGTTTTCATTGTGAAAGGAAAATAAAGTTAGCTTGCACCAACATGATCATCCTCCTCTGCGATGCCACAAAGCAGGAAGGTTGGGTTATACCTGTTCAACAGTGAAAGTCCACCAAAAATGTGGCATCTATGATCTGACGTGCAGGTAGTGGCAACTGTTGTGCCACATTAAAGCTGAGCTATAAAACCAAACACTTGGCTACCTATAAATGGTAACATACTGTGGTATTTTTTAAGAGCAGCTGTATGCAACATTGTCCTCTACTTCACATTTTAAAAACAGCAGCTACACCCTAGCCACTTACATTTTTCCTCCTCACTCGGTTGTACCATAGTTCATTTCTTTTATTGCGTTATAAACCCATATAGTATTAAATGCTGATATTTGTCCCACTGCAGTTAAAAGCAAAGCTGTCACCATGTGCCACAGAGGCCTTTAACAGTTTCCACGTTTCGCTTTAGAGGCATCGGCTTTTTAGTAACATGGCTCCTTTTAAGTGTATTGACTGGACACGCACTTAAAGCGCTTTGGGCTGGAATCCCATACGTCTCCTGTTATGACTCAGCTGCCCTATATTTCCAACCTTTATTTTGTCAGAAAAAAAATCATCCTAGTGCAGACCAACTCACTGCCAATTGTAGTCTCTGAAGGAAATTAAGATGCTATAATACACCACTGTAGTCTCTACAACTTGTATTAGGCACCCAGCTATGTTTCCCTAATTAATAGTTCTTTTAATGTCCAGATTAAAAATAGATATTAAGAGCTCTGGGTAGATGATACAGCAGTATGAAATAGCATCACACCTGTCTCCATGTTGCAGCTTCCCAAGTGTAAGTAGGAGTCAAAATTTCCCTCCTCATTAAATAAAAACACTGATAGATAGTACATCACTTGGCATCTCCAAAGTGATATACCCAAGACATACCATCTGCTACGAAGTTGCAAAAACATAGCCTGAGAAAAGTGGGACATCAAGGTGGAGCTTAATTTTCTTTAGTCAGTTTTCTGTCTATCCTGGACTTGAGTGTGGATGGTGCAGGCATGGCTTGCGATGCCTGTAACGGCACAGAAGAACAGTAAGGGAGCATGACTGCGAATGCAGTCATGTAGGGATAGGGAAATTTCAGTTCACTGCTCCTAAGACAGACATATTTTTAGTAACTGGGAAGACATTACTTTTGAGGGTAGCAGGCATCACAGCTTAGGGCTCCCCTGTCCTGGTGAGTGCTCTCAACGCTGAATTACAAAGCCATATTTACTTTTGCTTTTCCTTCCCCTGGTCCCAGGGATTTTATTTTTTTTTTTTTTCAGTGTTACAAAGTGCACAGAGTCTGACTTGGAGCTCAGCCTCTGTTCTGAGGGCTGGGGGAATTTGCTGAAGGTGCGAGATTGGAGCTTGAGACTAAGGTGACCATAAATCCCAGATGTCCTACTTGCTGGAGAAGTAGGACAGAGAGAGCGCCACAGAAATGAGCAGGCACCACCCTTCCTTTCTGTGCATCACTGGATTCAGACCTGGGTGTCAGGCTGAGAAACAGCCTGAGAAATCAGAGCGAATAGAAAAAGATGACTTTCCAGCTGCATTTGCTATGGCATTTTTTAGGCACCCTCCTTCAGCATACTGAGCACTGTGAGTCTCAGTCAGGTCCCCGAAAGCTGCAGACAGAAATACGGGAACATTCCCATCTGCTCACAGACAGCTTTAGTCTTTCAGACAACCAGCAGTCCAGCTGGAGACACTGCTCTGCTCAGGTTGCCAAACAAAAAGACAATTGGATAAAATCTGGGGGCAGAAAAAGTGGCTCCATTTGAAGTAACAAGGTCATCCTAGTTCAGCAACATGATTTCCAGCTCATAAGGCAGGGATGCAGCAGCGGGTCTGGCAGCACCAGTCACCTCCGCACAGCTCCAGGCAGTGCTACCTGCACCCCTCCTGAAGGCCACCCATCTTCTTTCTGATAGAATTATTCAAATAAAAGAGCTCTGGCATAACATTCATACCTCTCCACTTTAACATGCACATCTGCTCAGAGAAAACATCTCACTGATGTGCTGGCGGTTATAGCACAGCTACATTAGACACTGGATAGACACCTCGACTCTCCCGAAATTAAAGAGAATCCCAGTCCTTTCCATTTCAAAATCCTGCAAGCAAAAAAAAGGCCTCCGCAGCTTACAACATCCTAGTCCTTGAAGCCACCACTGCACCAAGACCTTCCCCTAGTGCTGCAGATGATAGGAAGCATGCAATTGCTACACCTTCTTTCTGCATGTCTCAGCTGGGTTTTCTGAACTCTTCCCATGCATGAATACAGCAAATTCACGGCTTTCTCCTCCTCGCTTTCCACCAGGCCTAAGGCAAAGGCTGCTGTGGAGACCACCTGGGTTAAATTAGCACAATTAGGCAGAGTTAAGCAGTTCTAGGGAATGCAGCGCTGTTTTCTGCCTTACTGAAGGCACGGTACGTGGCTGTCAGATTACTCACCGGGAGCAGGGGGATGACCTGTGAGAGCCGAAACCCTCGCCCGTGTGCAGCCACCGTCTGTAAAGCTCCGTCTCCTCAGCTATGGCGAATGCCCATTAACGTGCTGCCCCTTTTCACCTCACACATTTTTTAATCAAAGAATATGTATGCAGGGGAGCTTTTCACCTGCTTACCTCCAGGACGTAGCATTGATCTCCAGCAGCTGTAACCAGGGAATTTCTGCTGCTTGCCCTGCAAGGATGGGCAGGATCAGGGTCATCATGTGGTGGATAAAAGCTTGCCAGTGCTGGTCACTCTTTCCTAATTACTTGAGAAGTGGCTTTTTAATACTGGCACCCTTTCTCTGAAAATAGAAACATTTGATGGGGCCAGGCGTGGGTGCACATAACACTGGATGGAAACTACACGGCAGGGCTGAACTCCTCCTTCCCCATCCTCAGGTCTCAGGGGCACGTGGGCCGTGTGAGATGGGAAGCTATTGGCCTGGTCCTCTTGGGCCTTCCTCTCTTACCTTTGAGGGTGAATAAATGCATCATGAAGCACGGCATTTAACCTCAGCAGTAGACAATACTCCAGGTTTTCAACACAGAGAGAAGGTGGGAATCCTTAGCTCCGTTTCTAGGATCTGCAAGGTCAGAGGAGAAACAGAGTGCAAGAAAACATGCAAGCATCATTAGTGGAGAAAAATAAGTGTTCTTCTTCCATTTTACTAGCCCTGAATCTGTAGCTGATGATTTCTTGAGCCTGACTATCCCTTTAAGAAAGGCTAGAAACACCCTTCAGAGACTCGTAATGAAATAACATTATTTATCAGTATTAAATATAGATAAACAAAAATGAGAAACAGACTTAATTGAAACCCTCTGTGAAATCTGGCTAATCAGTTTTCATTTCCAAGAGGCTTTAACTTATGTTATTTAATTTATTATTTATCTGTTCTATTTTGATTTTGCTTTTCAGCTCCTGTGCCGGGCTGGGGGCATTTCAGAAACACTTGGTGAGAGGTTGAGGGTATCGCCCCGACTTCAGCTGGGCCAGTACTTCACCCGCGTTTGACTCTTACTGAGGCTTCAATAAGCTTAATGATCATACAAGGGTTCTCCTAACTTCACTAGTGACCCTAATCCTGAATCCAGGCACATTACAACGTATTTCCTGACCACCAAGGGGCTTTTCCTTTTGGACCCGGTTCTGTCTCCACCCCATGCAAACATGTTGCCATTTCACTTTATTTCTTTAATTTATAGGCGTCAAAGTTGCTGAGTCAGGAAGCTGAGGTTATAGCTGTTGAAGAAATGAATCCCACATTGTGACAAACTGCTTTTTCGGCAGATTTTCTTGTGTTCCTCATTCTGAGTCATTGTCACACATTTTAAAGGCCAGAGTTACATAGGAAGCTCTTGATGGTGAGAGCTGTGCCCTTTCTTGTGGTTTCTGCAGGCAGACAATTGCCGTCCTGTGTCTCTACTGGTTGCCTCTAGCTAACGATGCTTAACTCTCGTGGCAGTACTTCCTGTGTCACTGGAGCGTGTGGCATTGCCTACCAGAACTGGAAGTGAAGTGGTTAAATTTGACTATGCTAATTGGATTCTAATTAGCCCGACAATGATGAAGTGAACAACGAGCCCAACAATGAACTCAACTCTGATGAAGTGTAGCTCACTGGGATCCCGCCTCGTTGTGGGGAGGAATGGGAGAATTTGGGGGAAGAAGTAAAATTCAAGAATCGGGAAAAAAAAAAAACCCAGATTAAAATTGGATATAACAGATTAAACTTTTTGTGTTTAGCTGTGATAGTAATTGGCCATGTAAATCCTCAAAATTCAAAACTTAAAAATGTCTGTGTCATTCAGGGTGGTGGCCAGGGAGAGCAGAGCATCGTTATCTCTTTAGAACCGAGAGGCACTGCTGGATCTGTCCACTTAGGCAAGTCTTTTCTGGCCCTCAAAAACATGATCTGCAGTTCTTTGCACCAATTTATCCTCGTAATATACCTTTGAGATAAGGTAGCTCCCCTTTTTGCAGGCTGAGGGGACTGAGGCCAAGGGTGATTAAATGATTTGTCCAAAGTTGCATTGGAAAATCCTAGCAAAATCAGGGAGGAGCCGCAGGTCCACAGTGCTCCTCTCCAGCTTGACACAGGAACCTTACAATACTTAAGGAATTACTAAAATGTTAAATGGGTTGAAATGAAAGGCAGTGTCCAGTGCTGGAGTCATCATTTGCATTATTCACTCAGTTCTTTGAAAAATACACAAATGCAGCAGTATCATGAATGTAATTACAGCCAATGGAGAGTTCTCAAACGAAGGGCAAATCAAAAGGAAACCGTCTATGTTTTATATTTCTGTGGTTCCTTCCGGCTCAACAGCGATAGAGAGCATGGCTGTGCATACATATCTGAAACATATGTTGATTTTGGGGCTTGTCAGCTAGTTAGGCTCGGGGGGAATTCTCCCACAGTGGTCATGAGATAGAGCGAGAAGGAGGGCGAACAGCTCGTGGGCTTTAAGATCTTCTGTTCCTCCTTGAGATGCGAGCAGGAGTGCCTGCCCTCGCCCTCTTCCACCCACCCTCATCCTCCTTTCACACCCGGAGTTTCCATCCTTTTCCTCGCTGAGAGCACTCAGGAGCAAATTGTTCAGGATGGAGGGAGATGGGCACAGATGCGACCACCTGCTGCATATGCCTTTCTTCTCATGAGCTCTTTAAAAGGCACTTCATATTTTAAAGAGGAGGAGGAAGAGGCAGTGGCCTTTGGTGTTGCTCAACACTGACACAGCTGGAGCTGGCCGGGAGTGGTGGGGTGTTATTTTTTACAGGTTGGCAACCAGACGCTTGTTGCAACGATATACTTTTTTTTTTTTCCAGAGATCGCCTGAGTGTAGATGTGCCAACACGGGTTCCGGTTTTACCACAGCTAATTCTCTTATTTCAAAGAGAGGAAATATCCTTGGACAAATCTGCTTTGTCAAGGTTGAAAACGTTCCACACCACAGATGGTGACCATAAGGTGCAAGTGAGTTTTCAGCTGAACCGGTGACACCCTACCCATTTGCTTCACTGCTGAAGATTTTAAAACTAGTTTTTGTTATGAGAAGCTGAGCAAGATACTTCTCTCCAAATGTCTCTTCCTCCTGTTAGCTCCTCGCTTCCATATTCATGGCTCTCCTGCTGCTACTAGCACTACCATGCGTAGCACCTACTGCAAATTGTCCAGTTCCTGTTGTCAGGATGGCAGTTCCCTTTGGTTTTTGAAAAATTCATTAAGCGAGCGGGTGGAAGGGGCAGCAGAGTCCTGTTATGGTCCAGCACCCTATTGCAGGAGATTTTTTTCCCAGGTGTGCTCCTGCATGATGATGGCTTGCTGGGGTTGTAACCGGATGAGCACCTCTGCCTTTACGCAAAAGCAACTGATTGCATTTAGATGATCTGCTGTGTTGCAGCACAAAAAACCTCTGCATGCAGGGATATTGTTGTGGGGAGTTTCCCAGCGATGGTCTGGGGATTTTCAGGCCCTTCTAACACGGTGTGAGATTATTCTTGTGGACTGAACAGGGCCTCGACGGGAGTGGCAATGGCAGCTTACAATAATTGGTACCATGCTCTTCTGATTCCTCTTAACTGAGGGGGTTTATGTTAATACGAGATAACCCACCTGTGGTCGGCAGCTTCAGTAGCTGTATCTAATTTTTCACTTTTGTAAATTCCCCGATTTCGTTGTGAAGCCTCTGTTACTATTTCACAGTGCAGTCAGCAGTCCTCACTTCTCTTTTCTCCCTGACTAATTCCTCCCACAAAGAAAAATAAAGTTTAAGCGGGGTGGGGGGTGGGGGGGTGTAAAGGTTGGCTTGCTCCGGATACAACAACAAAAACACAAGTCTAAAAGGAAACCCGATTCTGTCTCTGGGAAACTAAAAGAAAAAGTAAAAGTGAGCGGCTAGGTCTTCCCTCCCCGAGAAGCTCGCCTTCCGTTTACTTGCATTTCTTTAGCTAACTGACTTCAGGAGGGGTTTGTTAGCAGAAGGGCAGCAGGCTGGGGACATAAATTGCTTCGACTTCGTAAGGAAGTAGTGTTAAGTATTAAATGTGCTTTGGAGCAGCTCCTGCAATTGCTCACCCTCATCATTTGTGGTACATCTTTTTGGGGAGAAAAGCTATATATACATCATGTCGGCGTAATTCACACTCCCTCTCTTCCTCATTTTGGGGTTAAATTCAATATAAGCAAGTGCACATCCCCAGATTAGAGCTGCTATATGGCTCCCATAGAGAGAAACTCAGTACGTCTGGGTCCTCCTCGCTTCCCTCACTGTTGCCCTTGCACCAGTCCTAGCCATTTCTTCACGCCTGACATGTCTCCATACCACCCCTTCCCCATTTCTCTGCTGTGCCTCTGAACCACGTACCCCTTCCCCTGCTTTGCTCCATCTCCCGTTGGCTTCTCTGTCACTCTCCAGCTACCTCCTCTCCTGCCACTTTCTAACACAGCTCCAAGCCGTAGCTGCTCTCTCCTGGATCCCATAACATCCCTGTTGACTGCAGGGAGGGCAAGCTGTTTGGCTTCTCTTTGAAGACCTACCATGACGTTGCCCGTCTTTACCTCTCACTTTCATTTATCTGTTGCCTTCAGTTTCTGAGCTCCCTCTTCAAACTTCCTCTTCTCTGCCCCCTCACATCAACCCTTCGCTACGGTGCTTGCAGAAGACTTGACAATAATTTGGTCATACCTGTCACGCTGACCTATTTGTCTCATTATCTTCTTAAGTCACTTGCTCTGGTTTTATCTAGCATTCAGCTTTATCACAGTACGTTAACACGTACCTGAGGGGTTTGGAAGCTGTATGAGTTATGCTATTATGAAAGGAACATGACATGCAAATAAAAATCATCGGGCGTTCAGAAGAAGCTCACGGTACTGAAAGGTGGGCCTGACTCTTTACAGATCTTTTTTCTGCTGGCTTCAGTGGGAGCATGACTGAAGTGAGCAGTATTTTTCTCGCCAGTGCTGCTGGAAATTATAGTAGCCCCACTTGCGTCCTTCGCTTGTCAACTGCCCTGTTCTTACCAGATCGATGGCAAATTTTTAGCTCTTTTGGGGCCCACCTCCTTCAAGCCCATTGAGGTGATCTGGTTAGTGAAAAGAAGAAAGATGGTCACCGTGCATACTCAAAATAGCCATATTAACATAAACCGTGGAAGTATTGTAAATAGGTGCTTCCACTGCTTGAGGAGACATGCAAACTATTTGCCATTCCTTATACAGCATGTAATTTAAATATTTTAGAACTTGAAATAAATTACTGATAATAAAATTCAACAGTGTCATACTTCTTTGAATATTTTAAATCAGATATAAATTGTTCAATGAAGTTGATCTAGTCTTAGCATACTTTTCAAGAGATTTAATAGTGCATGATTTAAATGTATGATATTGTTCTGGTATATCGTATGGCATATTACATAGATTTAAATAGTCCTGGTTGGGATGAAGGCTTCATAGCTCAGTCTCTCTGTACTTTGACAGATACATCTGCTGGCCCAGCAATAGTTTCTGTGTGCAGTGTCTAATGAGCCCAATGTGGAGGAAGCTTAATTTCTATATAGCAACTGTTAGCTGGCATAGTAGTGCATAGTAAGCACATCCTTCCAACATATATCTGTGACCATTTTGAAGATACTTTTACATGGGGGAAGAATCAAATCTATATCCAATATATGTTACTAAAAACAATGTCAGTGCCATCTTTTGGGCAAGATTTTAATGCACATAAGTCAAGAAATTTGATGGTCTAATTCTACAGTAACCGTTCTTGAGACCATTTGTCCAGCTTGTGTTTTCCGAGTGAATATGCTTAAGAAAAATGAAAAAGCTTTATGACACTTCTGCAGTGATGTTGATTAGGGTTGCAGAGCAGTCAGGCAGTATTGAAAAGGAAGACTTTGTAATAGTGCGTAGTGGTGTCACTGCTTCCAACTTCTGACTCATCAGTAACCATTGCATATTTCTCAAGTGGAGGATTTTTTTCCAGTAACTTGATGTTGTGAATGAGTTTATAGTAAAACGCTGAGCCAATGTTAACTCTGAGTAAAACAACAGCTTTGATAGCATCTATGTTCATTCAGCTTTCCTCTTTTCTTCACATATTTTTCAGCTCATCAGAAACTTATTCCTTTAGAGTATTGGTTCTGTTGAATACCAAACAGACTACACATCCCAAATAAAGGCATTTTAGCTGTAAAATGGAGCTCTCTCTTTGGTTCGTGAAAAATTGGGGAAATCCTATAATTTCTAGGGTTGGTTTTAGACAATGGGCCACCTTAGGGAAAAACAGGATTGATCTACTAAAACCAGAACTGACGGTTATCTATTGCATTGGTCTATTATTGTCTAAAACTTACACACCATATGCTTAATACCAATGCACAGAACTTGTTTATTCTGGGTGTAAGAACAACAAGGGAATTTTCAGTTAAGGTTCAATTAAGATCTTATAGCTGTTTTGGATTTCATTTTATTGGCTTCAATTAATGTACATATATTTTTGTGTCTATGTAGCTCAGGAGTCAAACAGCTCAGTCTGTTTATTTAAGAGATTGCATCACCACACATCTGACAAATGCACTCGCTGCATTTACAGCATCATCGCACTGAGTGCATTTATTTGAACTTTCTACCATGTACATGGGATCACACATTCAGATAAACACAGCTGTGTTTATTTCTGGCTGCACAACTCCAGATTGTAGATGTATGTCTGGAGCCAGTGGACTGCACATGCACTGTACAGGATTTTCAAACTCTTATAGCTTCATTATTTGTCAGCCAAATGTCCAAGATACATCAAAGGCTCTTATCTCATTTAGGCCTGGGTAAAGATATAAAAGGAGACCTTTTCATTATGTGCTTCAAAATAGTATCATATTTGCTGAATACTTTATTGGGTAAAAATATGTAACCATCTTTGTTAAGAATTAATATCCATACTCCCGTTTGGCTGGACACGTACACAAGAATGTCTTCATTTGTGTCTTGAACTTAAATTGACTTCAGTGTTGTCACCCTAAGGCTGTCATAGGTTGTTCACTAAGGCTTTGGTTTTGCTTTTACTGTTCAAGCTAATAACGTTGCTCATGTGAGTTGACATCAGTTGTTTAATGACTTCACTGTTTGCAGATTCGGGCCTAAAGATGTTTCTTTATTTGCAACATGAATGAACAAACCTATTCTTAACAGGGAAAGAAAAGAACAATATTGTGTGGCACAGCAGCGGTTGGTGCTGTGACATTTTAAAGTTGCCATTGTGGTAATCAAGGCCTGGATGATTCAAAGTCTTGAAATCAGATGTTGAGTAATCCCCTGGTGTTACTCATGTGCTTGAGCTGAGGTCAGGTGTAATTATTTTTGCACTCTTTGTAAGGATACTGGGAAAAGCACGTCTGACGCAAGAGCACAGCTTCCTACCTTCAAACTCTCCTGCGTCAAAACATGAAGAACTTCACCAAGAGCTGTGTGTGCTCAGGCTTTGAGTATTAGACCCAAAGTCCACGCAGGACTGAAATTGCTAAACGTACCTATATACTGAGATACTGCCACACTCAGAAAGAAGAAGAAAAAGAAGTTGCATTAGATAAGAGCTGCTTTTACACACCAATAAGTCAAATGCATTTTAAAAAATCTTTTTCCTCGTCCTAAGCCTGGTTCTATTTCGGTCTTAAATACCTACAAATAAGGTTTAATGATGAATGTGTTTCTTGCACTGTAGGCCCAAGGCTTATTCTCTGCTGAACTGTGGTTCATGCAGATGCTAAATGTAGCTTTGAGACAGAATGACTGTAGATCCTCTCAATTCAAAAGTCTTAGACTTTCCAAGAATTACAGAAAGTCACTCTCCAGGACACCTTTGAAAGTCCTTTGTGCTATACTTTGTTCTCAGTGTACAAGGAACCCCAGGAGAACCTCAAAGGCTCAACTCAAGACCAGGAGGTGACTGATGAATACTTACCACTGCAGGAATCCAACAGAGTAACTCTGTTCTCCTCCTGTTCCAAAGCCAGAACAGGAGAAATGAGTGATTTTTGATAATGTCTAGCCATATATAGTGTTGGTAGGATAGCAGAGATCCACAGAAACCTGGGTCGCATGTGGTATAGAGCACGGGTGCCCGTGGAAAGCAGTGTGCACCCTTTCCAGCTGGAAGTCGGTAAAACCTGGCAGGTTGCTCTGAATTTCGGTGTGTGAGAAAGCAGGACCATCACCCATGCAAAGCCAGAGAACAGAAAACCAATGTGTCACTGTTGCTTGCGTTTTCATTGCATTAAACCTGAGGTGATGAGTTAGGGAAAGCAGCATTTGGCCCAGTGGCAGAAGAGCCACATTCCAGCACAGAGATGTGATGTGGGTATGGAAATCTGAGCTAATTGGATGGAGGCAACTCGTAACTGTCATAGTGTCAACAGTGGGGCAACACAGCAGCAAGCCACCGCAGTAAATATCCAGACTGCACAGCTCATTTGTTCATTATGACCATTCCAAACTGTTTGAATTAAAACAAGCTCAGATTTACCTTCCCAAAGTGCAACCACGTGTCCTAACTGCTGTACACCTTTGTCTGAATTTCTGGATGTTCTCTGCCTTGAGCCATATGTTAACATCTGGATAAAAATAAATACAAAAATGAATCTTGTGTTCTGTATCTGCTGAATTTAAGAGAAAAAGTGTGATTTGGTTACATTTAATATCCTTTTTGTGTCCGCTTTGCACAAGAATTAATGATTAGGACACAGTCCGTAGCCCAGCCAAGAATAAGGTCATTTGTATATAATTTATTCTACCATCAGTTGTACTGAAACAACATGGCTGACCTGAAAAGTCTTATTATCAGGGTACAAGGGTTCAACGAATATCAGAACCCACCCTATAGGAAAGATAAAGTAAGCAGGCTTGGGTCTTTAGATAGAAGGTCTGGTAAATTCTATATGATTTTATACATTGAGACAATACTTATAAACAGTCTTCCTTCTAACTTTAAATATCCTAATTTAAAGTTTGAGCAAATTCAATAGTAAAATAATGCTTTACTTCTTTGATGCTGAAGTAGAAAAATGATGTGGGTAGACACTATATTATAGCACTGTATATTCAAGAGCTGCAAATTTGATAAGGTAATCTGCTTCTTCTCTTCTGTTACTCTTCACTTGGCAATTAGATTTAAGAAGCAGAATCCAGTTTCCTGATAAAAGTCATTATGTAAAACCCATGAATACATTCATATTGTGAATATTAGGGTCATCTTGTAAAAACTGCAAAACTAGCTTGGCAAATCACAGTTATTTTTGTTAGA
>NC_134280.1:4706294-4731294 GCF_949628215.1 Phalacrocorax aristotelis | reverse complement strand
AATAAGGTGTGATTAACGAATGCTCAAGGAAGCCAAAAACTGTATGTTATGAAATGAAGGGGAGATCTGGCAGGAAGGAAAATACAGGAGAAACCACAGATAGAATAATCTAAGTGACAGGGAAATTAGTGGATGCCTGGAAACTGGGACTCAGACTGCATTTCTTTGTAGGAGAGTTTCCTAAGCTTGCACACACACAAGGTTTCTTTTTTTTTTTTTTTTCTTTATTTCCCTTTACAGTAAAATTGAAAATTCAAGCTTGATATATTGAATTATAGCAGTGTTGCTTTTATGATCTGTTTCCTAAATACGCATTTCTGCTAATTTAACCTGTTGGTTGAAAGTCAAGCTTGAAAAAAACTCTGGGCTGTGAGCTGTACATGTATTTTGGCTTTGAACCTCCAGCCTTGCCCTGGGGGTGCACCGAATCCAGAGCCAGGAGGTTCCCCACCTGCCATTGGGAGCCCAGGTTTTGACACGATAGGGAAATCCCACAGTCTTAGCTGGGGAGGTTTTAACATGATCAAGTCAGTTACTTAAATTAGCTTAAAATCCCAATGCACTCGCGATCTAAGCACTCTTCAAGCCCCAGTGCTGCCAGAAGAAAACCCTCACGGGTGAGGTAGAAGCTTTCCCGGTGCTACCAACCGCCCAGCTGGATGCACCAGCTACGCCTGCCTGCACCCCTGCCTCATCCCAGCTTTCCTGCTGAGCCCACTCAGAGCAACACGCAACCGTCCCTTTGCTAGCATCTCCATCGTTGCTAATTTTGTTCCCTGTAGACCTTCTGCTTTTCCTCAGCACCCTTTTTCTGTGTCCTTCTCCTGACTGAACCCCTGCCCACGCTGTCTCAGTCCCTCCCTCTGACTTACTTTTCCCTAACATCGACAAGCCCAACCCCTGTCTTGTTCCACTTCTCCACAATGCCGCTCCTTCTCCATCACTTCAAATTTCCTGATTTTGTTGATGCACAGTACATTTGATGCCCACTACACCCTTCTCACCCCACATTTCCCTCCTCTACAAGCTGTGCTCCATGCAGTTGCCCAGCATTTTTCCTCTCCTCAAACAGAAGTCAACCACCTCAAACAGAACTCAGCCACCTTCACTGCTTCTCATCCAGCCTTGCCTCCACCTGTCCTTCCCCAAGGCTGGGTGATGTGCTGGTCCCTCAGTCTTTGCCTGCTTTCCTCATCCCTTACGCACAGCGTTCGTTCAAAGCTGCGCCTCCTGCTACCTGGAGCGTCCCCCCAGCCAGCACAGAGGTAGCCGGGTAGCGAATCATCCATATTTTAAAAATTAAATTAGAAATGAGAGGATTAAAATAATTCCTATTTTTATATTATTACTAAAAAGGCTGTACTAGAGCTATTTAGTCTACCACACCCCTATCAAGGACTCAGTGTTGATCTGCGGGGACCATGACAGCTTGAGCAAGGTTCTTTGTTCAGACACCACACAACATACCTTAGCAGCATGCAGCGTGCAGCTGTTACAACACTAATTGAAATATGTTTTTAAATGTATCGGGTTTCCGAACATTTGCGGAAGAATTATTTTTTTCCCCCGTGTGCAAAACCCAGTACTTCAGCCATTTGAAAAAGTGCCTAATCCCTACAGTGCATTAGTAGGCCATAAAATAAAGCTGAAATAAGGTATTTTACACTGGGGATGGGGAGAAGTCTACAATTGGAGGGGGATGGGGAGAAGTCTACACCTGTAGGTGGATGAGGAGAACCTCCGGTTGTAGATAGATGGGGAGGATCTCCAGCTGTAGGTAGTCCTGGCTGCTTTATCAGCTGTTTAGCTCATACACAGTAAGAGGATCATCACAGAGCGTCATAACATCAGTGGAGTAGAGATGGATCAAAAGGAGGCAGATGTGACCATCCCACCGTACAGGATTTACCCAGTCTCATGTGAGATGACCTGGGTCGTTCATGGAGGACGGAGCTGGGAGAGAAGTACCCAAGGTAGCTCACAGGAGGGGTCACGAAACACTTGTTGTCAAGTGGATGCCCGATGTAGACGCCACATTTTGCAGTGAAGCTAACATTTTGCAGCGAAACTAAATGATAAATCTCTCTCAAATATCTGAAGGAAACGTTCAAGCTTTTTTTTATTCCACCATCTGCAAAAAGAGGTTCCCACAGAGGCTCACGCTCAATTTACAGAGGGGAAATTGTAACTAATCTGTTTTCAAAGTCTCTAAAATTGCATTTCTGTTAAGACAAAGCAACAGCAAACCTCTCTATCAGTAACTATAATCTCTGAATCTTCCTGGGCTAGAAGTCTTTCACTGAAAAGCTATGCATTTCCCATTTGCAGTGGTATAAAAGTCATAAGACATCAGATCATAAGCTGTCACTGGACCCAGACTAAATATCACCCATCCCTTGCCTGAGGCAGGTGGGACTTTTTTTCTATGGGAGGGGCCAAACAGAAATCCCACTCTTTGGAGGAAAAGAGGAAACATTTTTTTGTGACGGTTTGTTTTTATTTTTTAAAGGCCGTTCTTCTGAGCTGCTTGGGGTTTTGGATGTTAGATGTAGTCCCAATGGAGATGGATCAGTGGCCAGAGCACAGTGAAGCAGTCAAAGGTGCAAGATAAATGCCATTTATGTATAATTGCCCAAGCTGCACCTGTTCCGTTCTGAATGGGAGACCTTGTCTACAGAACAAATTTCACAAGCATAGAATATATCCTTTTTTTTTTTTTCTTTATTTGAGTGTAAAATGGGGAATTCTGAACTTGTATCAGTGTAAGGCAAGAAAAAATAACCTTTAAATAGCATGTAAATTTTTTATGAATCAAGCTCTAAATAAAGAAAACTCCTGAGCTGGGAATTCAAAATACTAGCCAGAGAGAGCTGATTTGCTAGCAGGCTCAAGAACAATATTTAGTTTACAGAATCAATCTGGAAATAAAAGTAGTGCTTGCATCAGCATGAAAGCTACAAAAATAAAAAAGAGGTCTTAATAAAATATACAGTGGAAAAGGAAAGGATGAAAGCACTAGCACAGCTATGAGGCCCTCGACAGCCCACACAAGTAATAAAATAGAATATGATGTAATATAGAACAACAATGAAAGGATTTAAAATTTCTAGGTAGGATTCTGAAAAACTGTTTCCAGCTTTTGTTGAAGAGCGGGCACGCTGCAAGTTTCCTTGTGAAGCTACGATAAAGCTGGTGTGTAGCAGACATGGGCGTTGACGATGGCAGAACAAACGCTAACCTTCACCTTACGCCTGAATCAGCCCGAGGCAGCGTTGACAGCAAAGCAGGGGCTGTAATGCTATCCAGGAGCCAGGATATTTCTCTGTTTTCTAGGTGCTCCATTCTGTTTGTTCTCCTGCTGACTTACCCATTACTGGTTTCCCTCCCTATCCGCAACGCAAAGGCGGTTTGTTGGCCAAGTGGCGCCAATGCTTTGCCATGAAGGCAATCATCATCTTCACCTTTAGGAAAGAAAGTGCCTCGAACTTTATGGTAAGCAGCTTGGAGAAATCCGAGATTAGATGTGTGCAAATGAAGCCGTATCTGCTCAACTAATTTCAGCCTGACCAAAGTTAGGTTGGGTTCATAAGACTCTACAGGAAAATAACGTGAGCACTGAATTCCTGGGCTACCTGCCATGCTCTGCACCCAGATTACAGCACTGCATCCTCTGGTTTTAAAGGATCAAACTCTAAAATGGAGACATGACTTCCTTTAAAATTAAATGGCACCCCAAGATTAACGCGGCAGAATTTGGTCCTGCAGCAAGCGGTGGCCTCTACACTGAATTTCAGTTCAGCCAGAACCAATGCAATTCACTCACTGCAGTAACACAAGGAGTTTTCCTTCTCCACATGACGCTAGAAGCTATTGCAAAATGCAGCTAATACTGCATAAATTAAAAAATATGGATTGTGAAATTTGTTCCCCTTTTTTCTACTGTGCTCAAGCAGTGGCAGGCACAGCACACAGAGGTAATCACAGAACGCCTCTGGGTCTGTGGCTGCATGGTCCTATCAAAAGTTCTTGGGCTGACACCAAGAACCAGCCAAATCCCATTCTTCTTGCCCTGGCAGGGAAACTCAGCTCCACCACGATACATACGACATTCCTCTCTTCTCGTTTAGGTAGTTGGTGTTGCACATGATTAAGCCAGCTCGTGTTGTTTGACATGTCAATGTTACTTTTTGCTCCAAATAGTTTCTCTGGGGTATCTGTTTAGGGGCTGCAAAGCAGGAACGTGGCCTCTGTCTGACTCTTTTAACCTTTGTTATAGCATTGGTTGCAATAGGTATGTGCACCGTAGGAAGTGGTGACAAAAAAAAAATCTGATTGTTGAAATATCAGAGAAAAAGACCTACAAAAGCACATAGATTTTTTTTACATAGGAAAAAGGACATCACTATAAAAAACATCCACTATTTGTGCTTCTTCAGGAAAGACAGGAAGTGTTCCAATTCCTCCTAAAATATGTTTTTAATGAAGTAAAAAGGGATTGTGATCAGCTGGTCAGAAAACAGCAACACACACAGAAAAGAAGCTTTTTCTCTTCTTTACATTTCAAAAATTTGATTGAAAAATCTGGGCCCACTCTTACAACGACCCCAAATGCAGAGGATGGCTTTACTTTCAATTCGGTTCCTTCCACCGAACACAGGCTGCAGTTTCGCACCTATGCTATTAATGCGATTACATGCTTTTTCCAAAAACTATCAGATTAATATGAAATTCACTTAAGATGCATGCTAGGCCATTAGCCAAAGTCCCAGTGCAGCGTGCCTCCTGAAGGCTGTGAATGAGTTATGGAGGCTAGCCCAGCCAAGGTCTTCAGAGCTCCCAACCACCTCTAACGTTAGCGTGATGTGTAGAGGCTCCATAAAAGCAATCGCGTCCTTAATACTGCTTCACACTTTATATAGCGAGTCCCATCACAGGGTTTCAGCCTGCATGAATTAAGATATACAACACCCCGGAGAGGCAGGCTGGTATCTTTTCCCTCTATTTCAAAGATGGGCAAAGGTGAGAGAAAAATGAAGCAATTTGCTGATACTTGCAGAGGAAGTCTGTGGCAAGGCAGAAGAGAGTGCGGCACTCAGCCTCAGCGCCTGTGCCTTCGCCACAAGACCATCCTTCCTGTCTCTAAATGCCACGCTCGTGCTTGATGATGTGCTGCGTTTTAAATATGACAGCGTATACATGTTCTGGACCATAAGGCTGAGCCCCATAAAATTGACGGACGCAGAGTTGAGAAGCCGAAAGGGACAGAGCGAGAAGAAGGAGAAAAGTCCCTACGCCGCAGCTGTGTGGTATTTTTCGAGGCAGTAGGTTCCAGGGCTACTTAAGGACCAGAACATATTTTTGCTTTTACAAATGCAGTTTATTTTGCAAATCAAGGTGATTGCACACATTTCAGCTTGTCAAATTTTCAGCCTTTCAACCATATGTCTGTCGACCTTATGGACTACCAACTTTATGGGATTCAACCATATGTCCAGATCCCAATATATATGAAGGCCAGTTCTAACATAAGAGCTTTACGGTAGTAGTGTAGTAAACCATAATGTTTGCAGATGGCTGTAATAAAATCATTCAGGAGAGGAAAGGTGCAGGGACGTAAAGCCTTCAAAGCTTCTTCTACTGAATAAACAATTTGATCTGAATAATGTAGTGGGAAGCACATTCCACCAATGAACTAGCTGATCTAGTCCAAAACGTTGCTTTTAATTTTCTTTCCTAATCCCACATGTATTTTAACTTCCTTTTTTATTTTCCTGTGTGGGATTAGCTTAAGCTTTGGAAGAAAAGTATAAAAAGGAAAAATAACAAAGTCAAGAATTTTCTTTTAAAGGCACAGTCCACTTCTGAATTGTAAGTTTTTCGCATGTGAAATGCCAAATGGTTATGTGCGGCCTGGAAGATGTATTAATAGAGAAGTATAAGGTTTTTACCGTCACATGGTGAGATTGAAGGATGATGTGACTTGCTTCATTTCCTGAAGTGGGACTCAGCTTTCAAAGTTAAGGAAAGTTTCCTCCTGAGTAAGCTTTTTCTAACTCTAGGAAGTTGGAGTTTGGTTTATGTCCTGCTGCACAATAATTCACATGATAATTCACATTCCCTTTGTCTAACATAACTTGATATCTCTATTATTTGGGGAGCTCCGGTCCCATTTTCCCCTAACTGAAACACGCTGAGCTGATGCATCGCCCTCAGAGAGCTCTCCACCTCCAGGCTCACGCCTGTCCTGGCTGACAGCGAGCAAGGGAGCACTGCCTGCAAGGGGAACCACGGCCAGCATAGGTGTGATAGATGGTCTTTCTCAAACCGAAGTATTTTTTAAGCTGACAATCCGTGGTGAGCTTTGGCAAGCTTCCTTGAACTAGACGAAAATCAGCTCCTATTTGGGATAGAAGGAAACCTTCCCCAGGCATTAACTGAGAAGTGAAAAAGCGAGATGCAACCTGCCTGCGCTGCTGGCCTGCAAAATCACGGCGAGAGCAACCCCCGTGAGCTGTTTACTTTGAGATAACCCGGCCAGAGCCAGCTCTTGCACTGCTAATGTCAGTGGAAGTTTTTCTATTGGATTAAATGGTGCTGGGTCAGATAGTGTCTAAGAAACGAGGAATACACTGTCACTCTTCCTTCCCATGCCAGACTTTCTGTTGACCAAGCTGCAGATCTTTCTGAGTGCTAGGGCCTGCCTTATCTGAAGGGGGCTCGCCTTGCGAGATGCCGAGTGCCACAGTTGCCACCGTGCTCAGCGCCACACCTCGCGTAGCACCTGCCGAGATTCACCCCATCGCATCCAGCCACCCTTTGCCAAGCAAAAACCATTAAAAACAGATTAAAAATAAGTTGAACTGAGCAAAAAGCTATTATTTCTTCCCTGATGAAAGCCTCAGCACCTTCCAAACCTCTTGTTGTACAAGCGTACCCGTGAACGACTGTGAAGTGCGTGGCGTGGACCCCAACCCTCCCGTCGGCGCGCGCGGCCGCCCTACCTGTGTGCTCGTATTTGTGTCGCAGCAGGGAACTGCTCTTCTGGAATGTCTTGTCGCATAAGTCACACGCGTACATGCCACTTTCTGTCTTCTTGATCTTCTTTCGGGACAGACAGGAGTCAGAGTCTGTCATGTCGTCGAGGCCGGACATGTAGTCTGGGGTTCCATCAAGCAATTCTCCCTGCGAGGGAACCACCCGTCAGCGACACCCACTTCCACCACCGCTCCTTCCCACGGAGGAACCAACCACCCCAGAAAAGTTAAAGTCACGTCTGCTTAGGATGGTGGTCCCTCTTATCTTAGGAACCCGTTCTAACAAAACCACAGCTGATGGGAACTGTGGGAACAATGAGGAGCCTTCTACTTCTGTGCCTCGAACCAACTTTCTGTCTTTGAGCACTCTGCAATAATATGATTTACACAAGCAGGCAGTATTTGTCATATCAGGACTAAACATTTTGAAGGAGCAGAAAATACAAAGGGGAGGCTCGTCATGGATGGCAAAAGGTATCGTAATGTTTTACAGGGGTAAGCGTAAACAACAGCTAAGAGATCATTCCTTTCAAAACACTGAAACTTGGATAAATTCCGTATCTGTAGAAAGGTTTTAATTGAATTTTATATTTAGGTACAAATGTTATTATTATGCAATCCATTTAAATGTATGTCTCCCGACTAAAGGCCTCAAGCTATATTTTTATATTTAATTTTGTAATTTGAAATAGGGAATATTAATAACACTTTTTATCAATGTTCTATCTATGTTAAAACAGCCTTCAGCATTAAGCAATAATGAATGTGGATCAGTAAATTATTAAATTTCTTGATATTTATTTTGTCTTGATCCAAAGAGAGTGCAAACTTGCATGATAACATACATTTCCATTTGCTATCACACAGTTCAGTTTTCTTAGACTAGGTTTGCACTAATTAATATTAGAGAAGATTAAATAGGCTTAAATACATTTACAAAGAGGGCAGATGTACTGTAAGTCGGAATAGTGGAACAGCTGTTATGGAGGTGCAGTGCTATTTATGCTCCTATTGTGCAAAGAGGGATTACAGCCTGTAATGTAAAACCATACCTGATTTTCACATTTGAAACTATAAAACATTTACTAGTCAGTAAAATTACTAATAGACCATAATAGGACATAGGGGAACATGCACAAATGTAAAAAAAAAAAAAAATTAATCTATAATCAGTTAATCTCATTTAACTAAACTCTGTACATTATATCTGAATACACCCAGCGAAAAGCTATAAAAGTACGTGACTTCTGTTGAGCAGCTCTTTGCTGGAGGCATTCAAGCAGTGAAATCCTTTGCTACTCGTGTATTGACTCTGGGACGACCTGAGAAAAGGATTAATGGTTGTACCCAGGCACGAAGAAGTGCTGACCCAGATTACGAGTCCATGGAAAGACTTTGTCTGCGATTCAGGGCCCTAACTGCTACCTCTCCAAATAATAATCTCTGGGTTCTTTCGAAGCTGTTCCGGGTGACTGGTGGGGATTAGAAGACTGGTAGTCTGGGAAGGGCAGTACGTGGGCTGAACGAAGGGGCTGTGGTGAACCAACGCGTCAACATTTCTCATCCCCCAGACATTAATGAGAAGAGAGGGTGTCTTTCCCATGCACGGTGCGCCAGCAATCCCCCAGAAAACACGAAGGAAGCTTTGAAGCCTTTCAATGGGATAGAGCTGCTACGAGGCCATATGGACCTCAGCTTAGAGGGCTACGGCTTTGCGCCCGAATGTGGGGGTGCTTCCCAAGAGGTCTCCCACTGCTCCTTTTCCACATGGTGAAATGTAGTTATGCTCACTGTGAGGGGACCCCTGCAGAGATCAGTCTCCCTACAAAGGTTCCTTTTCTTCTTATTTTATTGCAGGGTGGGATTTTTCATGAACATTATTATTTAGATACAATTCTCATAAAGAACGACTGAGCTCTTAACAGAATAAAAACATAAGCATTATGCCTAGTCAAAGGTATTGCTACTGCTTCTGAATCCAAGTAGAGGTGGTCCTAAGGTAGTTTCAAGTTGTTTTCCTACCCCTCTGCATTTTTGCAAGTTCAGACTAAAATCAACCCTGCTAATTTTGTCAGAAATGCTGATTATAACTTTGGGCTGCTTCTTCTGTAAGGGGACATATCGCAAAACACTGAATTCTAGCCTTTCGAAAGAAAACAGTTGCAACAATTTACCTGAAATCCTTGTTTCCGCTGGTACTTTCTCCTTTGCTGCATATCAGCAAAAGTAGCTGCTCCAGTTGGGTAAGTATAGGCCATATGTGGTAGGAAGCTCATCTGATCTAGTCCTGGATATGGTCGCAGCCCAGGAATACTGGTCTGGACCGGTGGCATAAAAGTGGCTGGGGGAAATGCGCTCTGTGGTGGAAGTGTTGTGTATAAAGGTTTGGCACTAAATGGGTTCATACCAAATACTGGGTTAGTGCTTTTATCCAGATTATTTGAATTAGAAAACTCCTTCTTGATAAAAGTCAAGTTCAGTGGCTCATCTGAGTTTTCAGATGATGAAGAAACACTGTTGTGTTCTAAATTTACACTATTAGATTTTGTTTTGTTCTTTGTGGCTATAATACTTTTGGGTTCCTTCATTTGTTTTGGTAAAGACAAGTCCAAAGGCTCAGCCTGAAGCTCCTCAGAAGAGAAACTGTTTGGAGTGTAAGAACTACTGTGGGAGTTTTTAGAAGATGTGGAAGAAAGATTTAAAGGAGACGGAGTATTGCTCCTAGAGTGGTCCAATTTATCAACTGGTTTAATATTGGTAAAATGAGGAGGTTTTGTTAGCCTGAGAGGAGTATCACAATTAGTAACACTGTTATGGAGTTCAGCTATAGATGGTGAAGTTATAGAGTCCACAGGCTTTATTGGAGATCTGGCTGACAAAGAGTCTTTAGTGGGAGTGTTGTTGGTGGCAGCCAGCGCCACCTTGGCACTGGCCCTTTCCAGTGATGGTGACCTGGAACTTGAATACTGGTAGACTTTTCTTTGTTCAAACCATTCCTTCACAAATTCCTGAGGAAGGCCAACAGCAATGGAAATTTTCAGTAGTTCATCAGAGTTGGGTTCCATATTCATAGCATAATATGCTTTAAGTACAGACATGTGGTCCTTGTATGGGTTGATGGGGCTAGTCATTCCTTTCTCAGAAAGTACTGATGACAGCAAGAGGGTTTGCTTATCAAACACTCCAGGTTTGTTGGGAACCATGTTCTCGTGCGGCTGAAGGACTGCCTTGATTTCTTCATTCATTTTGCACAGGTAACGCTCATGCTGATGCAACGGAATGGGACCAGGAAAGCTTTCTTTACAGAACTGGCATGAAAATGGAGTGGATACGTTATGGTTCTCTATCATCTTGTCTTCAGTTACCAGGTCTATTAGGGTTCGCAGCTTCTCTTTTTTAATGTTATTGAGCTGCCTCCTCGAGTCTGTGGTTAAGCTCTGGAGGCAAGCTTTGGCTTCATTGACTTTCTCTAATGTATAGTCAATAATACTTTTAGTGGCACCATTATGACTTACTACTGGAAGACCCACGGGGGGAATATTGGGGGAGGTAACTCCTTGTTCCTCGGCTTGAGAGCATGAATCCTTCATATGGTAAACCTTCAACTTGGAGATCTCTTCAGCCTTGCAGTCCATTTTCTGCCGGGAAACCGTGTTGTCCACAATCTGTAGGACCTTCTGCACCTCACTTAAATTACTGCCTACTGCAGGAAACCCAAGCAATGGTGCTTCCATCCCTACACCTAAGTGCTGCATTGGACTTTGAGCAGAAGCGTGAACTCCTAAGGGGCTGGTTGCTCCAAGTCCACCATTCATAAAAGGACTAGTTGCACTAAACCCATGTGAGGCCATAAGAACCTTATATTCATTGAAATCTAGTGGTTCTGTTTTAATTTTCAGTAGGCCTGTTTGTTCAGACATACTAAGTGGTTTGCCATTCTCCAGCTTGTTTCTCAGCTGTGTAATGGCTGAATTAGTAGGAGAGGAAGATACAGAATTAGGAGAAGAACCCGTCTTGATATTGTTTCTCATTCTGCCATTTACAGAGATTAAACCAATACACTTCTTGCTGCTGATGTGCGAACTGTAGGAGCCAGAATGGGAGAAACGTTTCTTGCAGTTTGGACACTCATACGGTTTTTCACCTAAAATGATAATTAAAACCAAATGTTAATTTTCATTGTTGCTGCTATAATGGCAAGCGATCGCATTTGATACCCAGCTGATCGTCTCTGTAACCACTGACTAATAATGAGGAAAATATTAATTCTGTCAATATGGCCACACACCACCACTGCTTTACCCTCCTCCTTCTATGGGTGTTGAAGACAGTTTGGACCCACGGCCTCCAGCTGGTGACAGCTGTCAAGGTGTGACATTGGCTGCAAAGTGACCGCTGCAAGTCACAGGTAAGTACCCTGTGGCGAAGGGAGTCAAATCAAATCCACACTGTTCAAATTTGATTTGTGGTTGTTTTTTTTTTCCCCTCCCAAAAAAATAAAAAGGAATTTTCACTGAAAATGAGAAACTGAGTCCTGATGTTAGGACCTCCACGTCAGCACTGGTGGGGGTTTGTGCCTGGACAGAGCCCGGTGGTGTTTCGTGTCCTGAATGCTGCGCTAAGCACGAGAGACAACATGCACGAGTCATTTAGTACGAGATGCTTTGCGCTTACTCGTTATCTGGGAATACGAGCTGTATTTCACTTGGGGGGACTTTTTGTTATGGAAAACGTAATGGACTCTTCAGGGTCCGACTGCACAGAGATGAGTGAACGCTTCTGAACTCAAACTGCCGAACAAACAATCTATATTATTTGCAGGAAGCTTTACTATTTCCAAATCTTTCAGCGCGACCGTGGTATTAACAGCGTGATAAATGAGGTTGACTCAGATATCACTTATGAAATACCTTAGTAGCTCCAAGAAGCCAGAAGCAGAACTGTGTAAATTTTAAGCAGTCTTTAAAACTCAGCTAATTAAACAAAATGCAAATGAGCACACCAGCACCTCTGCTACTCACCACTGTGAATTCGCAGGTGTTCCTTCAGATGGTGTTTATATTTGAAGGCCTTGCCACACTCAGTGCATTTGAACTTGCGATTGCCTGCTCCTTGGGTCAGCATTTGGTGCTAGGAGGAAAAAAAAAAAAACACCACCATACCGACATGAATTTTATGCAAGAGAAACCATGAATTTCTAGCTTGAAAAACAAAAACAAAATTAATGTGGCTTTGAATTTATCAAGCGGACCAAAAGGTCTGCATGTACATTTATTTGTCTCATCAGCGTTGCAATAAAAATCAAAATGTTGGCAGTAAACCGAAACAAATGAGAAAGTACTTTCACATGAGCGTTCGATATTTGCTTTAGAATTATTTCCTAAGTCTCTCATCAGAAATGTGTTGCTTTAAGGTATCTTACGATGAGAGAAACTGTTTTATAAGAAGATTTGTGGCTTTTAATATTCCTAGCAGATTCTGAACATGTGGGACTCCGCTTGTTTAAAAATTCTGTTTACTGCGTGTGTAGCGAAGACAGAAACACTGTCGTTAGTGGCATTTCGTGTGAGATTTAATTCATTATCAAGCAGAAGAGCCTGAGTCTTCGGCGTGAGCTGCTGCTTGAAATGTTTTTTAAAATCACGGAGCAGCAGGGAAGACTTGAGCTACCTTTCGTGCCATGTTTTCCCCCTGTGCTCTTCTAAGGGGTGAGGGAAAGTTGAAAGTTAAAAGTGGCATAAAGATATAATCAAAGGCAGCTGACCTTATTGCAACAAGCAAGAAAAGCCCCGTGACTTTGAATTTGGAGAGGGAAAAAAAAAAAAATTAATAATATTCATAATAATGCAGCCAACCGTTCTGGATGCTCAAGGTAGGAGGTCAGCCTTTTGCAGGCTGCCACGACACAAAAGCCTATTGCAGGAGCAGGGAGGGGGGGAAAGGGGAAAAAAAAAAGAAGAAAAAAAAAAAAAAAAGAAAAAAAAAAGGCAGCGCCGAAACGGTATGACAACTGCGAGGGTGTGCTGCCTCTTCCCACATTCCTGGCGAGACAGATGGTGTTACATGGGACACAGGGAGGTTTGTTCAAACAGCAGCAACCTTCAAAGATCAAGCAGAGCCCAGCCCGCCGCGCGCCATTGAGGGACCCGCGCTCATATGTTGCTGAGTTGCATAAACAAACAGCAACAGCTGTTTTGTCTCCCCCCATCGCCCTCCGAGGACTACTATAAACTTTAGTTGTGCCACTGTTAATATGATACAATCATTTTAATTTACTAATTGTAAATGCCATGAGCAAATGAGGGGACTTTTCAACACCAAAGCTACCATTCATAATGCGCCAGCACCAGCGCGCTCTTGCATGTGAAATTTCAGGCGGTTACGTTGGATAAATATCTAGGCGGGTGGGTTTTTTTTCATTCCCCCGGTGTTTTTAATGATACAAAGCAAAAGAAGGAACCTTATGGTGGATCAGGTTAGGAAAACTACACATGTGAAAATAGGTTTGTCTACGAGAAAAGCCGTGGGGAAAGAAAGACTAGGAGAAACCACTCCAGAATCATTTATATTGATTTAAGATCAAGCAAAAGATACAGTTCTCTTAAAAATGCTAATTGCAAAAATCGCGCGATCAGGAGACGTGTGTTTGCCTAACTGAATTTACCTTATGCCGAGAAAAACCTACCAAGACCAATACAGCCGATCATGATTTTCAGCTTCTTAAGAAAAATAAATACGGCATAAAGCCTTTATAATTTGACACAATGCACACATCTATTTATTTAAGTTTTAACCACGCCATTTGAGTTCCCATTACAGCCCTCCATAAGGCGGGTTTTCAGAAGGAATTCTCCGGTGAGGACAGGAGTAGTTTTTCCGCTGGTATGTGAAGAGTTTTGTGGCCCAGGTCTACCGCCGGGCTGTTTAGGAGCACTAGGGAAGCTCAGTCACCTGTCTGAGATACGCAGCATTTCCTTAAATGCAGCTCTGAGATAATATTACATGCATCACATTGAGGAAAAAACTGCTTTGATTTATTGCCGGGCTACACAAATGATAGCGATGCCGCGATCCTAGCGCACGCATGTGTTAGTGGCACAACCACAAATAATAGCCTATATGTACTGTAGGAAGAGCTATTCTGAAAATGTGTAATTATGTTTAACAAACGATTATACAAAATACGCATAATTTCACGTGATTGAAAAGGTTACTCAAAAAGTAATGAAAAAATATTAGCGGATCTTTTAGTATGTCTTGGAGCTCCTACTTGCAACACTGCAAAGTAAAACTAGGTGAAAAATGGAATTAAAATTGCTGAGATGTTTAATAATGTATAATTAAAATGCTACAGTTTCATTCACTTTTTGAGGAACATAAAAACGAAACTAAAGTCAAGTTAAAGTGCAAATAAAATTTCTAAATTAGAAATTAACACACTCATTCGATCGTGAACATAAGACTATTAAATCATATTAGAAGAGACCATCAAAAAATCATTTAGACCTCAATTAAAGCTATTACCATTAAAAGATCTGCATCTTCAAAATGCCATGAAAAATTAATAATGATTGCCAATCAAAGCAATATCGTTTCTCTAAGGGGTTATTACAGAAAGAAATCACTTAAAGCCAGCCCCCCACCTGATCTGTCCCTGGCTTGTGTGTCACCATATGCCGCTCGAGCTGGGTGCGGTAGGCAAACGTGTAGTTACAGAGAGGGCACGAGAAGTTCTCCTCGTTCTTCTCGTGGCGGTACTTGATGTGCTCCTTGAGGGACGTCAGGCGCTTGTAGCCCCGGTCGCAGTAGGGGCAGGTCAGCAGTTGGGCGAAGGCATCTGGAGTTCCAGGTGGCAGGTCTGCACCCCAGGATGGGGAGGGGGGGGAAAGAGGCAGGCCAAAAGGTCAGCAAATCAATGGCAGCTCATGGGCTGATTGCCCGGGATGGTATGAGAGGAATCGCTGCAATCTGCTGCCCGAGAGGGAGGGACGGGGCTTCCAACCCGTGGCGGGAGGCACCGGCACCCGCGCACGCCCACGGCAGACGCGCAGGACCCGCTCCGGACCCCGCTAGGAAATTAATTATGGGCATTGCTCCTCCCGCAGACCTCGCTGGCTGGAAAACTAAGAAATACTTTTCCCAATCAATCTGCGATTTGCATTCCAGCCCCAGCTCATTATGTTACTTCTGCCATTGACCGAATCCTTCCTACCAACGCTTTTCCAATTATCTATCGAGGCATCGGAGAGCGGTGGGTCGGCTACCCTGTCTTTTGTTGCATTAAAACTCTATTAAAATTTCCCAAACTCCCAACTAAAGCAGCAGCTTTTCTCCCGTTTAAATTCAGCTCTTCAGTTCACCCGCCAAATAATACAAATTTGCTGACTAAAAAATCACAATACACTGAAATTACAGCCCCAATCTTTGCTCATGAAATTCCATGCCGCTGCAGCTGTTCTTCAATTTTTAAGGTAAACACCCAGGCATGTAGTGCATTTATAATTGCAACAGCTGCACGAGGTCAGGGTACTGGCTAAAAATGAATTACAGCCTCACCATTTTCTTCTTGCCCATTGGCCTCTGGAGTGCCAAGGCGAGACAGTTCCTCAGGGGCTTCGGGGTAAATAATGGCTGTGTCGCTGCGCTGCAGGTACTCCGCTATGCTGACTGCATGCCCATCTCCTTCCTCCAGTTTCCTTTTGGCAAAATATTCCTCAAAGTCCGACGTGCAATTTGCGTTCTTCACTAAAATGAGAGAAGGGGAAAAGAAAGGGGGTCTGAGTGCATCCTCCCTGAGCGCTGGGGTCGGTTAGCGTCGTTACACACAGCCTGAGCTGGTGTACCGGCGCTACGGGGCTGGGGCTGCAGCTGGCTCCTCACTCTCGTGTCTTGCTCCAGCTCCTAATAAAATTAATGTGGGCTTTCCACCAGCGTGAATGGAAGTAAGGGCGGGCAGTTAAATTAACAGGAACATGGGCTCTATGGGGCAGCAGGAGAAGTTTATGAGGCTTGGGTAATGCAGGTGATCTTTCATCTATGGAACCTGAACCTTCATGGGGCTCCTGGGGGACCCGCGGCTTTTGGCATGAGCACAGCTCAACCTACAGGACTGAGCTCAGCTGCCCCCGGATCCCACAGGCCCCGAGACATTCCCCGCATGGGAGGCGGTAGTTACAGGTAGTAAAGACCACAACCACTTCTCCTCCAAGTCAGGTCCTGCCTCGGGCTGCTCTTCCATGGCAGGCATGAGAAGGGAATTGCTCACAACATCTTCCCTTTATTTTTTTTCCTCCCTGAAAAATTAACTTACAATGGGACAATATGTTGTTTTAAGAAAAGTATTACTTCATAGATTTCTACAAATAGAACCACATGTTTTAGACCATAACAGGGATACCAAGCCTAAAACCACTTTTACAGTCTGTATGAGAGTTTTCCTTCTTCTCCTTAAATGTAAACCCAATTTTTCATTGTCCATGCAATGTCCATGAAACATAATATATGCTCAACCACAAAACATCCTGTTACTAAAAATATGGTTTTCTCCTCCATGTATGAACACTGCATACAGAAAAAGCTCTGGGATGTTGTAGACAAATATTAATACAATTATACAAGTGAAAAAAAGGAGCTGATAATTTTCTTTCTCTATTTTTTTCTTTTTTTATTAACAAGTCTTGGAAGACACGGTGGCAGGGAGTTAAAGATACTTGTTTTTAACTGACCGTAAATGAAAAGAACAGCTTATGATTGATTACATTTTTAATGTATTTCTCCTTAGGTGAAATAAGAAAATGAGGCAATGCCACAAACTATTGTACAGTTCATGTAAAAGTAAAATATTAAATGGCACGATTATCCCCTCATTGACGCCAGGGAGCAATATGGAGTAAACTAATGGAAATCAAAGGGGTTATGGCCCTACAGGGTTATATTGGTTTGTAAGCACTGGAAATGAGAGACTAACCAGCTCCTTGGTGTTTAGAAATGGGTAAATGCTTTGCCTCAGTTCCCTTCAACAGTGCAGGGTGATACTGGCAGTCAAAATGAGATGTGGCCTCTGACCGGGGCACGACCAGAAACCTGAAAGCACCTGCTTTGAAGCGCTGATCTCGCCGTCATCGATAAGAGTAGATACTCGTCTATGCAAACCTCATCCCTTTAGCCGATAAACCCAAATCCTCTGGCTGAGACAAATATGCCCTGTTTGTTGTAGGAGCTGAGCAGCTTCTCCACCGTTCTGCAGTGTTTTAGTGGCAGTGACCAAAAGGCACAGGGCATGGGACCCGGTTTTTGGAAGGAAACTTCTGTTCCTATCACAGTGGTTTTGTAGGGAATCATTACACCGCCACAGAGCTCCTCCCTCAGTCCTCCTGTAGCTCCTGTTATCATTTTTTATTAGCATAAGAAACAACATTTCCTTTTTTTCCCCCAAGAAAAGGCAACTTCTAGGGAAGGGGAGTGTGAGTCCGGAGAACAAGGCCGAGTACCTTACCTCCATTTTGTTGCTGTGAGAGAAATGTAACAAAATGGTGGTCAGTGAAGTACACCTTATGCACAAGAGCATCAAACTATGTTTTTGACTTTGTATTTATCAGAACAAAGCTGAGGCATTACTTTTTACATTAGAAACCTGACCTTTCATTCCCTTGCTATGCCTAGATCTTCCAACTGTTGCAAGATCATCCACCCTCCGGCTTAACACTACCTCATCTCCGCTCCTTCTCTTGGCTTAGCAATAGATCCAAGGAAAACAAACTCATTTTTTTGCCAGACTCAGTCCCTGACCCAGTAAATGCTACCTGTGAAGTAGGGAAAGAGAGCTTTTCTCCACAGAGGAGATATGGGAGCAGGAAGGGGAAAGAATGGGACAGCTCCGAGGGATGGCTCCATGTGTCCTTTGCCTCCCTCAGTCAGGCTGGGGGGTTTTGGAGCTTTCAACTGCATTTTGGGATGGGGATTCAAGCCACAGAGCAAGGCCTGAGTTTATATTAAGATCTTCAGTCCACACTCAAACCCAAATGAGGTTCTTCCTTCCCGGCCCCCAAGTCTATCTGGAGGCTGATCCCACAGGCTGTGAAGGACTGCTGCGATAATACTGGCCTGGGCTTCCTAATTCTCTGGATTATTTAGCTTCTATGTCTGTGCATGCAATCCAGGAGCTAAAGCAAATGTTTATGTCTACATTATAAACCCCTAAAAACAAGAGGATTTAGTGGAAAAGCTGACAGATCTTTAACTGAAACAATACAACCAGTGCTGCAACACTGCAGATTAACATAAATAGCAAAAGGTGACCATGTGTATCTGGTTTCTCACCAGCGACGTTACTGACAATTCAGACATGGCTGGAAGCTCACCCAGTGTTACTAAAAAGCCCCATCTGATAACCATTAGGTTTCACCCTCGATTTCTGGGGGGAAGGCTGTCCCCGCCCCCCCCCCCCCCCATGCCCTAATTTGTTTTCCATGCAGAAAGTCATGTTCCTGGATTCCTCGTGGGCTGACAGTGCACACATATTGCACATCCCCTCCTGCGAGGCAAGAATTTCAGCGAGATCTATGGTGGGTGACCTCACCAAATAATTCTTTTTTTAATTAATTATTGGAGCCTGGAGAGCAGAAATATTTTCAGCTGCAAAAGCTGATGTGGCCATGTCGCATAAAAATAAAACGCATTAAGGAAAGCTATCTTTGGAGGCATTTAGGACCTTTCAAGATAAGTGAGAGAGAGGTTCAAGGAGCTTGGGAGACCCGTTATTTTGTGTGGGAACTCGTCCTGCTAGATGGTGATAGCTGCCCTTAATCTCAAACAAAGCTAATAAAACCACAGCCTTCATTAGCCAGGAAGTGAGAGGCCCCCATTGGTACACACAGATTACAGCCTGAAAACGGCCTGTCCTCCAACCTGCCAAGTTTTACTTCTGTTTTCCTCCCCCAAAAGTTTTGTTTGTTGGTTTTTTTTTCCCCTTCTTTAAATTATATTAAGAGATCTTTACTCGATGCTTATCAGATGTTTGTAATCGAAACCAGGATTTCTTTTTTCTGTTTGTTTACAGGGAATTTGTTCATCTATTTTCCGCAAACACCCCAGTTGTAATATCCATAACAGGTACAATAAAATAAATCCTAGGAATGTATTAATTCACATTTTAAAAACCCCTTCTGCAAAACACCTTTTTGTCAAGTAACCATTTCAGAAACCCCAGAAATATTTACAAATTAATTTAGCAGGACCAAAGACTAAAATTTTCACTCTAATGATCACTTTTGCTTTTCCACTATAAAACCTCCATGGGTCATTATTAAAATGCAGCTGATTAATGTATGGATAACAAGATTTCTTTTTTAAGTCCCACTAGGAAGTGGCTACTCTGACAATAGCAGAATAATTTAATAACAGAGACTTTTTTTTAGTTTTCTTTCTCTACTAATGACGTTCTGCAATTAATTTGATGCTAAAAATACACCACAGTTGTTGCACGCACCTACAGCAACTTTGCTGGTTGGATGTACGTGAATGAGTCTGAAGCTGTATCTCCTATCTCTGTGCTCAGCCCAGGTCATGGAGCCCTACAAGATCTGGTGTCAAGAGGGAGGGGCATGTTGTGTTAAATGAGAGGAACCTTCCTGGCCCATACGGAAGAGCCCATGTTAATCTATAGGGAGACCTGAATGGCTTTCTTGAACACCAGAAGGTCACCGCTGTATGGCTTTCGCTGAAGATGGAGTCGCTGAGCCAACGTCTTTCATTGGGTCGAGCCTCAGCTTCACCTCAGCTATTTTATTAAGTATCACTACTAAATCCCCCTACTACCTGCAGGGAAAAATTGAGGCCTGACACTCAAGAAGGGCCCAAACCCTATAGTGAGGCTGAAGAAGAAAACTTTGAACATTTCCCAGAATAGATGGGAAGGATCTCCATTGGCTCAGGGACTGACCTCTTCCCCTTCCTCCCCCAGTAATGGTTGGCACGCCTCAACAGGCAAGCCGGGAGAGTTTTCACTCTGCACGAAGGATGCTACAGCTCCTAACTGTCACCTGGCATCTTCCTCTCAAGGTGAAAAGTCTAGCAAAGGCATTTAGTTTATCAGATGATTTAATACAACTAAATAATCTGATATCACTCTTAAGCGACTACAGAGACTGCAGCCATTACAGAAACATGTTCTGCCCAACCAACCTCTCTAGGCACCAGCCTCCACTGAATGAGGTGGCTCTGAACGCCTCAGTGATAAAAGGTCTGAATTAAGCACTAGACCACTCGTAATGGTTATTTGAGCAAGCCGCCCATCGCAGCAAATAACAGCTGGAGTAAAGAGGAGGCTGGGACTTTTGCACAAGACATTTGGGGAAGGAATTGCCAGGTGCAACATCCAGAGCAGCTTTTGCATTTTAAATGCAGACCACCTAAATGCAAAGCACTTTCTGAACCACAAGTTTGCACTGCGCCAGGCTGCATAGGGGCAACCCTTATCTTTTCCCCCAGAAAACCAGTTTCAGAAGAGGCAGGACATCCCGTGGACCCCAGGCAGGGTTAGCGTGTGTTGGCCCCGTGTGTGGGCGCTTGACGGCACCCTGCCCCCCCCGAGAGATGCCGTGAGGCCGAAGTCAAGCAGGCAGCAGAGACCATCAGATACTGGGAGGGAAGGGGCTAAGAGGACATGAAGTCTTCCCCCTCGAGCAGACCACATTGCAAGCATGAAAGAGGCAAGGCCTGTTATGGTAAGGAAAATATGTGCAAAGGAAGTCACACGGACTGATAGGGGACCTCAAAGGCTCTGGTAATGGTAATTCAGATAACCATCAAGTCTTATTTCTGAATCAGACATCTTTTAAAGTCCTGTTTCTCCAAGTGCTAAGCACAATTTGTCACTTTATTATCGTTGCTTGGAAATAAAAAAGCTTTTAAAATATGTATGTATCCAGTTCTGTATGGCAACATCGTTAAGTATATACGTAATGATAAACTGTGCCTTGGTGCCACCCTCCTTTCATGCATAATAAATCTAATGGATGAAAAAAGCAGTGACATGGTTTTATTTTCCTATTATTTTCCCCCTCAAGAATTACAAAGTAAATTTCTTGTGTTACTTAATAAGAGCATTGGGGTTTTATGTGGGTGTTACCAACATTTAGGAAAGTGTGAGTAATAAAATCCTTGCAAGACTTAGGTACCACCTTTTACAGTAATATTTGTAGAAGGCATTACCTATGAACTAAATCTTATAATGGAATGCATAGAAATGTACTTCTACTAGCAAACTCTTACTTTTAACCGTGTAAATCAGGGCTATCTGCACCATCTCAAATTGTGACAAAATGCAAAAGAAGCATTGGGTGATGTATGGCGTTCAGCTGTGCTGGGGCTGGAGTGGGGCCTTGTGGCCTTTGGAAAGAACATGGTAAACCCCTGAATTCATTTGGATTAGAAAATAGTAACAGAAACCTTTTGCTGTTTTGCTCTGCTACAGAAAAAAAAAAAATAAAGAGATGGCTCAGAGATGATGCCTGCTAAATACCTCTGTCCCCTTTCTTGTTCCACAAAATGTATTGATTTCTAAGAAGAGGGGAAAGAAAGAGATGTGGAAAGTGGGGGGAAAAAAAAAGATTAGCCAGAAACATAATAATCTCATAAATATGCATTTAAAGTGTGTGTGTCTGTGTATCTATGTAAGGGGTTTATGTGTGTCTTGCTGAAAAGATGTTTTCAGTCTCTGAAGTAGCTTACTCTGTGCACCACGCGAATCTGGGGTTGCCAAGAAGAGTGCACCCCATCCTCATTATCAAGCCCTTTGTAGAGTCCCTCTCATTAAAAGACTACTGTATCCTGGTCCGGCTACTTTAAACTACACTATATTCACCCTCGCTGGGAAAACGTCTCCTCACGCTGCTGAAAACTATTAGCTTACAAGGATGCAGTTAAAAGGAGTTAGAGGCTGCAACGTTGCAGAGCACGGGAGGGGTAGCGAGGAGCCTCACCGAATGAGTTTGTCGCTTCACCATTGAGATCAAATTGGGGACAAAATTTTAAAAAACAGGAAAATTATGTAAATGCTTCCCAATTGTTAAACCAAAAACAAGAAAGAAATTGTTTTGTCACTCCTTCTCTTCATGCACAGCTAATTCTAGATGATACTGAAGAAAAGCGATGCTCATATCATGCAATACCTTACCTGTACCATTGTTTCCAGTGGTCTGAATTGTGGCTTCAGGCCCCATAGTGTCATAATCTTCCTTCATTTCTTCTGTGAAATAAGCACGCACACTTTTAGCATTTGCACGTTATTGAATTGCTTACAAAGCTAGGGAGCACACTGCGGGAACAGGGAAGATCCTGCTAAGGGAAGGAGAGAAAAGGGCTGTTGTGGACCTCTATACAATGGCTTTGTTCTGGCAACTGAATGAGTTCAGCGGTGCTGGATGGACGAGAACTTATTTACTTTAAACATGACAGCGAGTGGTGGAAAACAGAACTATTTGTTCAAAGTAAATGAAGGGCTTTTCCCAATATCAAATCTAATGAGCATTCGGGTGATAAAAATGGATATTTTTTTTTTTCTTGTTTTTTTTTTTTTCCATATTTAAAAAAAATAATCAGCTAGCAGACACTGCGAGATCTATACCTGGAAGAAACTGCAAATACAAAAGGAAGATATAAGTTCTTATATCTCTATTTCTATCTACCATCACAGAGATCTTCCGAGATGTCATCGTCATTTTAACCTCATTTGAAGCGCAGCATGTATTAATATCAAGTGGTGCAGAAATGTGACAAATATTCAACTGTGGGCAGCTCTTCCCTGCCCATACAGTTTGTTTGCGTCTTCTGTGCACTCTCTATGCACTGACAAAGTCTGCCTTTTTGGCCATAAACTGGGTTAATTCACATGCAAATGAACATGATATGTGTAGAATTATTTACTATGTATTTATCATGGATCGGTTGACTTTCCATGAAACTGGGAGTTGGGAGTGTGTTAAAACAGCATTTCGAAGGGGCTGGATGCGGCTCCATCACTGGGGAGGACGCTTGTTTTCAGAGATGCTTCAGCCTGCCTCGGAGTGCCTGTCAAACTCGGTTTCTTGCTGTTAATTTGTTAGTTCGTGTGCAACAGGTATTCGCACGTACAGCCTGGTTAAGATTTAACCCTCCAAAGGGTTTTCACAGGGGAAAATAAATGTATATAACATTTCTCTCTCGCCTTTTCGACTTCTCCTAAATGCCAGTTTTTCTTTATTTGAAGACTGGCACAAACTTACAATCTCTTCTTTTCTTTTTTTTTTTTTTTTCTTTAAGTGAGAAAATGTAGTATTTGAGATTTAAGTGAAAAATCTGCTTTAATCTTTCATGTAGCTGTGCTTGGAAGAAATAAAAAGTCAAAAAGGCACCCAGAAATGGCTCGACAATGTCCAAAAAAAAAAAAAAAAAGAAAAGAAAAAGAATTTCCCAGAAACGAACACAAGTCAATGATGATTCAGGAAGATGGATGCTGCTTGGCCAATCAAGTGATAGACTGGCAAGAAGATCAAAGCCTGCTATTAAAATCTTATTGATACACGAAGCATTAAAATTCTTATTACTCATTTTTTTGTGAGAAAGATTTTGATGAGGACAGAAACTGGCCCAGTATTAATCCATTTCCATGACAATGATTTGACTGAAGATAGGGGAATAATATAAACACAGCACATTCTGGGTTCATTCCTAAATTTGTAATCTTGTAGTATTCTTCAGATGTCACATTCTACAAGTAATTAGTTGGTAGAATAACAGGTTCTAATTGTATCATTCTAATCAAAACTAAAGCACAGAATGACTTAATTCAGAGCTTTACAACCAGCGTACAATACTGTGGTATAAATATACATGTTTATGGCTTTGAAGCTTAAAAAAAAAAAAAAAAATTAATGAAAGCTCTTAAGTTAAAATATGCAGGTACAAACAGATGCTAAATTTGTACAAAAGCATGGAATATGCAGACCAGATGAAAAATATTTGTTTAAACTGTACAGCAGACAAGCCAGCCTTGATTCTTTTCCCAGATCTGGCATTCTGCCTCTCTGAGGATCATTTTCATGGGGATATCTTGCGTCCAAAACATTTAGGAGTTCAATATGTATTAATAAAATGTTGTCAATTATGATAATTGATCTGCCGGGCCAGTCTCACAGCTGATATTTTTATTGCAGCCTACCAGAAATTTTAATCAAGGTACAGTATTTCTGAGAAGTTCAGCCTTAGATATAAATATAGTTATTGTGATTTTCTTCCTTGATCATCTCATGTGATTTCGGGTAGTAAGGAGTCACAAGTATCAGAAGTTTTCCATCTGAGGCATGTCTACCCAGTCAGCAAGGGGAAAACAGTTAACAGCTTTTTTTTTTTTTTTTTTTTTTTTTTGCATAATAGTGGTAATGTTCAAGATTTCTGCTGCACTTCCTTCCTCATTGTCATTTTCTTCTGTGGTAAAGAGAAGTTACAGTGTCTAGTTGCTTCCCAAAAATTATTAAATGCTCACGAAGGCTCTGAGCTGCTTCTCACTTTGTGCAGGTCACCGGAGTACACGCTGCAATTTTTCATGTACATTTTAATTCTCGTTTAGCTGATGCTTGCACAATTTGTCCTTTAGCATTGCGACACTCGGCTAACATGACTTTTCTCTACCTAAACCTGCCCTCTTCCTAAAATCTGTGACCCTGCATTACACTTTCTGTATTGAAAAAAAACCCAAACATTTGTGGCATTTTCCTCCTCTCAGCATTCATTTACTAAAATACAAACTGTGAGTATACAGGGCTGCCGCTGTAAATCCAGAGCAAACTCCTGAGTGTCGTAGCCAGGCGAATAAAAGCAGGACAGTGCCCTGCGTGCACAGATGCAGCAGAGGATCTACAAACACGCACTTAGCATTTATTTAATTTGAATGGATCCTAAGTGGGGGCTTCGCTGGTTTATTTTTTGGA